>NC_138205.1:118129871-118209871 GCF_964194415.1 Vipera berus | reverse complement strand
GGGTAATTAAAGTCCCCCATTACTATTGTGATGCGCTTCCTACATACCTTAGTAGTTAACTGACTAGCAAAAAGTTCATCTATTTCTTCCGCTTGGTTGGGCAGCCTATAGTATACACCTATGGCAATGTCATTTCCCGCCCCCTTTTATATTGACCCAAATACATTCAAGTTTACACTTTTCATCATTGTTGTGCTCTATTTCTGTAGAGATAAAGTTATTTCTTATGTATAGAGCAACTCCACCTCCTCTTTTGTTTAGTCTGTTTCTTTTAAATAGTTTAAATCCCTAGCTGTGTGTTCCATTTGTGGGTTTCGTCCCACCATGTTTCCGTAATGGCAACAATATCATATCTGCCCTCATTTACCTGAATTTCTAGTTCATCCTGCTTACTGTACATACTCTGCGCATTAGTGTATAGACATTTGAGTCCTTTATGACTGACCCTGTGTTTACTTGCTACATAACTTGTGTGGTGCCTGAGTTCCCCTATTTTCTTAGATTTCCAGGGACAGTGATGTTCTGTATCAATTAACTCACTGTACCCGTTGTTTAGTTTAAATATTCCTTCAGAAAAGCTGTGAATTTATTGCCAAGTAACTCAGTCCCTTTCTTGGATGGATGCAGACCATCTCTTTTGTACATTTTTTCATTGGACCAGCTACAGACATTGTGACTAATATAACCAAAGCCTTCTCCTTTACACCACTCCTTTAGCCACATATTAAATTCTGCTATACGCTGGCCTTTTCCATTTTGCTCCTTATACACTGGTAAGACCTCTGAAAAAGTGAGCCTACAGCCTATTCTGCTGAGTCCCTGCCCCAAGCTCTGGAAATCATTCTGCACAGAGAGTACATCATTTTGGGACAGATCGTTAGTGCCAAGATGTACAATGGCATCCACTTCACAGTCTTTGCTGGCATTGTTGACTATTTTGAAAATACACTTCTTGTCCCTACTGGCAGTAGCACCTGGAAGACACCTGACCTCTTTTGAAACCTCTATATCCTTTCCTAAATTTACATCCCTTATAATTGAATCACCAACCAGAAGGTGGCTACTCTTTTTGGGTACCTTTCTTTTCTTGCATGACTGATGTGTAATACCTGATTCACACTTCTCCCTGTCAAAAACAAGTTCATCTCGGACCATGGCCCCTGCTTATTTGAGTTATCATCACAATTACCTTGACCTGTTTCCTTAATGTCCCTGTTAAGGTCAGCAAGGGCACTGTATCTCTTATGCAGGGACACAGCAAAAGCTTTGGGTTTATGGTTCACAGCTCTCGCCCTGCCAGATCCCATGGTTGTCCACACTGCCTTTCTCCTGCAGGATCTTTGCGGTAGAGGGGGCTGATAGCGTGGAGGCTCAGCAGAGTAGGAGGGCTGAACTGAACACCTGATTTCTGCCTGAAGAGCACAGATTACAGACCCTAGATGAATAATCTGTTCTTGTAGACTAGTAATTTGTGTACAGATAGGAGAGTTTCCCAGTTTGAAAAGAGTGCTGCAAAAGACAGCTGCAAAACAAGTGTTGCACTGAACTAAGCCAGACATGCTGAGATGAAAGGAATCTCAGATGCACTTGCCCTGAATTTACCACCACTATTTTTGATTTTGTTATACAATTCGTGCACCGTTAGGCGCATGGGCCGCTACTGTACTCCTCCACCCACTTCTCCTTAACTCACAATTTTGTAGCTTTTCCCAGCAGCCTCTGGCAGTTTAAAAGCAAAGAGGGTCCAATCAGTTTAAAAGCAAAGAGGTTCCAATCCGCAAGGACTTAGCTACTGTGCTCCTCCACCCACTTCTCCTTAACTCACAGTTTTGTAGCTTTTCCCAGCAGCATCTGTCAGTTTAAAAGCAAAGAGGGTCCAATCAGACTGCCCATGAAGAACCTCCATCTCTCTAGTTGTAAAATATAGTGATATTTAAATAATAATTTGTTACCTTTCCATAAAGCTCTGAATCCCCTGCCTGCGGCAAACTGTATCATTGTATCTAATAATAATAATTAAAGACTGAAGATCCATGCCTAAAATCAGCAATTCGGGATGCAAGAAAAATAAATCAAAACTTCCTCCTTCCTGTGGTTCTGAGTAACTTCCACTGCGCTATACCAGTTTTGGCTCCCAGTGTCCCCCAAAATAGATTTTTAGGGATATTTTTGATTGAAAGGCCAACAAAATTTGATAGCTTTCTATCTTCTTCTAGAGTAGGAGATTTTAAGAAGGTCCCTCACTCTATAATTAAGGATAACAAAGCAGAGGAACTGTCTTTGGCCTTAACGCATTGTACATAAGGGTGCATAAAAGTGTGTGGGGTCAGTAAATCTAAATTAAAATCAAATTCAATTAATTGAATACACATAATATGATGTTTTCCCATGTGTACAGTGTTCTTTTTTTCTCCTGCTGGTGAACTAAAATTTACAGTTTCAGAAGGACTCAAATGGTTGAATAGGAGGCAGTGTGTGTGTCAGGTTATGTTCCCTGATTAAGGCCATAAAATGAGGACCCTACAATTCCAAAGTTTATTTTGCTTAAAATTAATTGGAACTCAGAATCAGAGCCATCTGTCTTTCTCCATTGCCTTTTGAGACAGACAGGCAACAAGGCAGGAGGGAAGTGAGAAAAGAAAGGCCCAATTAAAAGCAAGGTATATTTTTTTTTAGAAATGAGTTTCTGAAATTGGAAATTGCTTCAGTACATAATCATATGATTTCTCAGTGGTACTTAGATATGAATTATAGGGTGTTCTCCTTCATGTTCTTGGTAGCAGTGCAACCACTCTATTTAGGGTTGCCAAATACCAACTGGAATAATCACAGAATAGTTTACAGTTCAATTACACATAACCTCTGGGAACAATAAAATGATTCATTCTAACATGATGGTGCTGTGTATCAGGACTAATTTTGCATGTAGCATTGCATAGCCATCCATTTTTCCTCTTGTCAAGCAGCATGTACATCCCTGTGGTTTAAATATACCATGGACTACACATGAAAATGGATGAATATGTATGATAAGTAAAATAAAATGTCTATCTACAGGATTGTTCTGAAAAACATTTGCTGTTGAAAACAATGGGAGTCATTAGCTAGAAAGCTGAACAGGAAGGTTTATTCAGTATTCAAGAAAGGAAATAATAAAGTCAACAGATTAGCTAATTCTGAAGTGGAAGAGTTTCAGCTACAGTGAGCAAGTAAAAATCCTTTATTTCTCTCCCTCTCCCTCTCTCTCTCTTTCTCCCCCCCCCCTCTGTTTGTCTTAACATTGGTGTCACAGGAAGCATGTTGATAATGCAAGGTATTTCTATAAATGACACATTAAATTTCTGAGAGGAAACCCCCCGCAGAAAGTCCCAGAATCAAGCTAGGTAGGAAAGTTGTAGAATAGAACCATTATGAACTTTAATTGGTCATTATTTTATTGGCTCGAACAATCAAATTCTCTGAGAGCATATTGAGTTCTTTTTATGTGGAATGTTCCAAATTTGACCAATTAAGGACAAATGAACAGAAGAAAAATCTGTATCAAGCTAATGACCTAATAGGACCTTTTCATCTACCCTGAATTACCCAGTTCTATAATTGTCCAACTTTCCTTTCGACTTCCTTCCTAATCAGAACACAAGCCCTTTTCATGAGTCTCTAAAGGCACTGGCATAGTTCTATCACTTGTAGCACATTTTTCTCTGTTAATGTTTCATGAGGATTGAATGTGCACGCATGGCTCCTCTCCAAAACTGTGAACTGCATCATTAAGGAACAGCATTAGAAGTCACTTTTTAAAAAAAGTAATAGACATCTGTAATGCTTTCCTTGTCTCGTTTTTCTGAAAACTCAGAGAACACAACAGGTTTCCTGAGAGTAGTCAAATGATTTTGTGCTGTAAGGCAACTGGGAGGAAACTACAAAATGCTGTCCAAAACAACGTCTCAGTAGTGAGATTCTCCACCACCATGTGCTTAAATCAGCTCAGCTCAGCATTTCTTTTTCCAGCAGATGCCACCATTAAGTTGGAACAGAATACTCAGTAAAACATCATGGGCTGCCCAAGCTTATATTTATCATGGTAGCAGCATGATAAAACAAAAAATACACATAGAGTTAGTTATGAACCCTAAAATAGTACCCAAAGGATAGAGGCCACTAGTCGATTTATGGTGGTAACAGCTGTTACTGTAGTTGTTGGTAGTTTTCCAAAGAAGACATTAATGTCATACTTAATCAAGCATGCTTTCATAGCATCTTTTAAGCTAGCCAAACCAATATGTGACTCTGTTTGGACTGTCTGGTTCATGTGAATGGTATCATTTAGATATCCTATGGATGTCATAAATGTTTGTAAAGTTAGAATATGTATCCTGGATTAGGCTGGTCTACCATAAATAATTGAGTTATCAGTTTCATGGCTAAGCAGACTTCTCATTGATATGTCTAAAAAGTCAAGAGGTTGGTGTTTGATGCATGTAAAAAAGGGGGGAGCAGTAAACCATTTTGCCTCCCTCCCTTCCACTTTTCCTGAATATAATGAATGCTATAAAAATATCGTTCATTTGTGTGTGGCATTAGCAAGAACTGAAACTTTTTCATTCTAGTGACATTGTGAATCAAAATCCCAAAGTTCAAGAAGGTTTTGGACAGGAAGACCTCCAAGGTCCCTTCCAATTCTTGTTATTCTGTATTCTATTCTCTATTCCAAGAGACAGAATCTACAGTGTGAAGGTTTTGAAGAAATTAACTTCTACAAAATTATAATTTAATTTCACAGACAAGCTGAAACAAAAGTATGTGTAGATACTTTCTTCGCCAACACCTTGCCTTTTGCACAGCAGATGCAGCACAGCACATCCACTGGGAGACACCACACATGAGCAATCTGCCTTATTTAAGCAATAACAAAGAAGAAATGAATTGATGCAAAGATGAATTGGCACTCTGCTCCCCCAGAGGGAGAAACTGTTTAGTTTTAAGATTTTCCCTTGAGGAGAACTTTGAATCAGAGCTTTTTTTGGGGGGGGGATATCTCTGCTTGTACATCTTTAAACTAAAAATCCCATTTCTGAAAATATGCTGCTCTGTTTGGCTCACTTTCTCAAATTTGTCAATTTTAAGATGAGTGCACTTCAGCTCCAAGAATTTCCCAGTCAGCAAGGGGAATTCTAGGAGTTGGAATTCACATGTCTTAAAGTTGCTAAGATTGAGAAAAACTGATATGGAACAATTGCATTTTTCACTTGGTGGAGCAGTGGGCTGATGCCTCCTTAAGTAACACCAGCTGCCTGCAATTAGTGCAGGTTCGCATCCCACCAGGCTCAAGGTTGACTCAGCCTTCCATCCTTCCGAGGTAGGTAAAATGAGGACCCAGATTGTTGGGGGCAATTAAGCTGACTTTGTAATAATGCCGCTTGGGGGGGTGTATGAAAGCCCTAATAAGCAGGCATATACATAGAATGAAGGCTACTGCTAAGCTTGTAAGCCGCCCTGAGTCTTCGGAGAAGGGCGGGATATAAATGGAATTAAAATAAAAAAAATAAAATAAAAAAAATATACTTCATCTAGAATAAATTCAGCTATTAGAGGTAGTTCCAAATTTTCCTACAGTTACTTTCTTAGACTCAGCATGAAAACACAGCCAGCTATTGTAGAAAGAGAAACTCTTTTGTACAATACAATAACTAGAATAGCCCAAAGTACATATTCTGTTAGAGAGAACTTCCCCACGTATAAGCTCCAGTATGAGTCCAAAAGCTCTGAAGACTATACCTCTGGTCCCAGAGACTGACCCAGATTGGATCTTGCAACATTATCCTTCATTCATGAAAAATATTTGCCTTCATTCATAAAATTACTAGATAATTACAACATGGCAGCAAAAAAAATTTCCATACCCTTTTACTGTCATCCAATACTCATCTGGATACTTGTTAGCTGAGATGCTAGTCCTATCTTGATCAGACACACTATCTCTTCTTCTACTTAGATGGAAAAGTCTTTTTTAGAACACAATGCTATGATAAATGGAGCCAAGCAACAACAGAAAACACCAGAAACACACACACACACACACACACACACACACACACACACATTCTGAAAGGTCAGTTTTTTCCAATCTTTACATATATATTCAAAACATAGCGTGGGATGCTTTTATGGCATTGACTATCTTAAGGAGGATCATATCGAATAATAGAAGGTCTTGATGGATTTTGTACATGTATGTGCAAGTTTGAATACAATCAGATCATATCTTGTCTAAACATGAAATAATGAGTTACTGATTGGTGGGAAGGAATGATCAGACAGAAGATTGACTCTCCAGGTTACACCCATTCAGTGGGGGTCAGCACTGGGACATCTATCAATCAAAATAATACTCTAACTAGAAAACACTACAGATGAATTGATTTTTGCCAACTAGATTAATACAGCACAGCTAGATGGAGCAATGCTTTGGCTCAACTTTCTGTGGTCTTATATTATGCTTGAAGATCAAAAGATTGTTCATTCTGAATAGTTGATGAAAAGTAAATATATTTCATACAATACATCCCTTAAAAAGGAGAAAGAAGGAACCTTATCATATCAACAAAACAAGCATTCCCCTTAGCTTGACCTTTTGATAAATGAGCTGGATGAGCGTTATGATTAAATGGTTATAACGTTTGATTTTCTTCTCCCTTGTTTTTATTGGATAGGCCTGAAAGATTATCAATATTTTGCTCACTTTTGTTCTGCACTTGGTTGCTGTCAAGCCTTGATCATCTTTTGGAGCACTGTTTTCCTAATTGCAAGTCTTTCAACAGATGAAAACTGCAGACGTGATTATCAGGGATAGGTAATGGATCCATGGGGTATTAAAAAGTCTGGAAGTGAACAACCCATATCTAATTGGCATGGTAGCAGTGATATGATAGCACTGTTGCAATATTTCATGGGTTGCCACAAAGAAAAGGGAGTCAAGGTATTCTCCAAAGCACCTGAAGGCATGACAAGAAGCAACGGATGGAAACTAACCAAAGAGAGAAGCAACCTAGAACTAAGGAGAAATTTCTGACAGTTAGAACAATTAACCAGTGGAACAACCTGCCTCCAGAAGTGGTGAATGCTCCAACTCTGGAAGTTTTTAAGAAGAAATTGGATAACCATTTATCTGCAATGACATAGGGTTTCCTGCCTGAGCAGAGGGTTGGACTAGAAGACCTCCAAGGTCCTTTCCAACAGTGTTATTTTGTTATTCAATATTTTTTGATTAATTGTATAGGCAGTCCTTGACTGTTGCTTATTGATCATCCAGGGTACCTCCCTGGACCCAGATTTAAAATTCCAACAGCTGGGACCCTCATAGCCACATAACCATACACACTTGGCACTTACACCAGACCAAATATATGCCCATTTGGAGCATCCTGAGGCCACACGATTTTTTTAATGACTGGCATTAATGATTGCAAACTGGCATTTATCTCCGGTTTTCAGAAAAATGGGCCCATGACAAACTATTGGTTCACTTAACAACCATGTTGGTCATTTTAGGACCACAACATTCACTTAATGACTGCTGCAAAACAAAAAGGTTATAAAATCAGGTTTATTTTATTTATTTTATTTTATTGCATTTATATACCGCCCTTTCCCTGAGGACTTTACAGGGAGTTAAAAATCAAACATACAAAAGTTAAAAACCAAGTTAAACATATTAAATCAACCCTGTACTATTAAAAACCCCAATTAGGGGTTGGTCATGTGAGTTTACTACAGTCACAACCTATAGCCATATTGGACAGGTTGCATTATAATCATAAGGAATATCTGTAATCAGTCAGTTCATATTGATGAATGTTGCTCATGGCTTGATTACTTAATCCCTTAGTGGCTTCATCTTGATGATTGGCAATTCAAGGTGTAAGCTGACTTTATTAAGAGATTCTGGCTGCATTCCTACAACATAGCTGAATAAATTTTTGATGCTCCCAAGGAAACAACCAACCTGTGAAATAGACAATTGAAGGAACATGAAGCAATCCTGGTTTTAATTGAAAACAGCCATATTTTCTTTATCATAAAGGCTATCCTGCTATTACTGCCAACTTTAGGATAAAAAACTTTAGGATAAAAAACAAAATAATATGAAATCTGTGGCACCTGATCAGGGTATAGCCATCATGGTTAGTTTGTAAGAAGTCTTATTTCCAGCCAAATCTAATTCCACATAGAAGGTAAGGGGAAAAAATAAAGAGAAACTTGGTATAGAGAAGCTTCATTCTTCTGGGTTGTGATAGTGGTATATGGGGATAATTTGGGGAGACAGGAGGAAGCACCATAAACTAGTCGATGGTCAAATAAGAGACAGCTGAGCTTGCAGAAAGAATGAATGCATGGCAAATGTTCCAGAGCTCCCCTAGCTTCTTGGACATTAAGGTGAAAGGGCATAGATGCACTTTCAAACTTGCAAGTTTCTGTTAGGTAAAGGTTTCCCCGCATATGCGTGCTAGTCGTTTCCAACTCTAGGGGCTGGTGCTCATCTCTGTTTCAAAGCCGAAGAGCCAGCACTTGTCCAAGGACGTCTCCGTGGTCATGTGGCCAGCATGACTAGATGCCAAAGGCGCACGGAACACTGTTACCTTCCCACTGTAGTAGTCCCTATTGTTCTACTTGCATTTTTACGTGCTTTCGAACTGCTAGGTTGGCAGAAGCTGGGACAAGTAACAGGCACTCACTCTGTTATGCAGCACTCGGGATTCGACTCGCCAAACTGTCGACCTTCTGATCGACAAGCTCAGTGTCCTAACCCACTGAGCCACCGCGTCCCCAAGTTTCTGTTAATGTAACCTTAAATTAAAGATAAAACTAGTATTCCTGGCTGTGCTTCTTGTCTGGACTACCTTGCAAAGCTGATAGCTGCACACTCTCTTACAGACACTTACTCCTATATTAAACTTCTTGTTCCATACTTAAATAATGTGACCACATAGAGGAAGGTAGCCGTATGATTAATCCTGGGTATTTTTTGGTTAATTGTGTCATGAACCTAGCTTGAGGATAATGTCAATCTCACTAGATGGAAGAGACCATGAAATCAACTCCAGGGAGGAGATTAAAACTACTATTATTGTGATTGGCTATTGCACATAATCTCAGAAATCTGATTGTACTGAATCTCCTCCTCTTTCTCCTTATAATTTAATGAATTAGAGAGGTGTTGCCCTGGGTTTAAAAATGCTTTACTGTTTTTCCTAGATTATGGTTTCTGCATATATGACTAAGGTCATCTTCCTTGTTTTCTACAAGCATCTATATCAGGGGTGTCAAACTCGCATCGTCATGTGATGTGTCACAATGTATTGTGACTTTTTTTCCATTGCCGGCAATGGGGTGGGCATGGTTTTGCCATGATGCATCTGGCCCGCGGGCCAGCAGTTTGATATCCCTGATCTATATAATTGAGTTCATCCAAACCACTCAATTTGTTACTGAGTAAACCCATTTTTTTGTTTTTTTTTCACATATATGAATCTTAACCTAAATTAAAAACAAATGTTAAGGATTCACCAAATCCAACTAAAGTTAGAATGAAGCAATCTTGGCATGTTTTGTGAATGCTAGATATGGCGTGAACATGGGGTCCTGCTAGGTTTTTCAGTAACTCAATTAAATAGATTATAGAATTGTAGCTATTGCATTTAGGTTGATAAAAAGAAGAAAAAAATCTGTCTGTGGAGATTGACCTGAGATTCAGGCACAGATGGGACAGCCATCAAAGGCATAATATGTGTGTGGGGTTCAGCACAATGAATTATTCAGTGTTGCATTTTTTTTCTCACTTTCCAAAGAGCTCAGAGTGACATCAACTGAGGCTTCCCTTCAAGGATGCTATAAAACTGCAAGGTTGTGTCTTTCCCAAGGGAACCCAAAGGATTACTTTTCATAAAATGCTTAACAATGTTATTGAATTAACCCATTTTCTGGGCTCATGCAATATGTTGAATCATAAAGTGACCAAATAGGTTGGTGCTATGTGGAAAGAAGGAAAGGAAAGGAAAGGAAAGGAAAGGAAAGGAAAGGAAAGGAAAGGAAAGGAAAGGAAAGGAAAGGAAAGGAAAGGAAAGGAAAGGAAAGGAAAGGAAAGGAAAGGAAAGGAAAGGAAAGGAAAGGAAAGGAAAGAGAAATCCAGTCTTTCACTGTGTATAGTAACCCAGGCAACTGGAGTGAAATAAATTTTCATGGAATGATTCTTTTTCATCCAACTAGGAAAAAGAGTAGTGTCCTTCTCTTCCCCTGGAGACAAGTCAGTATGCAGAGCATGAGCTTATTTGTCCCCCATATACCAAGCTTTGAGAGTTCAAAGTGAGATTACCAATCTGTAGAAATAATGGGCCCATATATTACAATACTTCTAGGGAAGTTTTCTTGACTAAGGGAAATCAGCACTGAGATCAGTTCTCAGATGTTTCACTTGAATTTCTGTAAGACTTACACAGAATGTCCTCAAAAGGAGATTGCTTTGAAATAGATATACTCTGTGTTGAAGAAGATCCTGCAGGACTGGAAGACTCCAGTTTTCTTTAATCAAAGAATACACTATATTGATCAAGCCAAGTACCGCAAACTGATCAAATTGATCAGGCAGGCCGGTCAGAATACATTAGCATCATCCCTAATAGGTACTCTCCAAAAGGCATCCAAACACAAAAACAAATCCACAGCGTTATAATCCCATAAGATTATATATCGAGAGGCTGCAAAATTTCAAGCTCCTTGGATTGCCCAGAAATTCATCACAGATCAAAACTAGACAAACTCATTATATATAATCTTTCAATACTAGCATTCTGTATTTTATTTTTACCCAACCTACATATTCAATGGAAACACCTAGTATAATTGTTTACAATTTTACCTGTCTTGAAAGTGAGTGGAAAAATATAGCTGATCAACAATGTGCAATCAAGTCAGTGTTGACTCACACTGGTCATACAGATAGGCCTTCTCCAGGATGATCTGTCTCTAGCCTGATCAACAGTAAATCGAAAGCAATTGATTCCATTCACCTTACTGTCAGCCATATCCCCTTGTCTTTCCTTTTATCTTTCCATGCATTATGGACAGAATAATTATTTCAAGGGAGATAAAATATACTCCATATTAAAAAGAGCAATACAAAACAGAATCTTCAAAATGAAGCTTTCCCTTGTGCACTGTTTTTTAAGCAAAGGGGAGAAGGCATTCAGTCACATTTTTTCTTCATCTGCTCCTAGATTATTTTGAGATGATTTTATCATGTGCTTAATAGCAATAGCATTTAGACTTATATACCACCACCACCACCACCACCACCACCACCACCACCCAAATAGTACTTTATAGCACTCTCTGGGCAGTTTACAATATCAGTGCATTGCCTGCAACAATTTTACCGATCTCAGAAGGAGAGAAGGCTGAGTCAATCTTGAGATGGTCAGGATCAAACTCCAGGCTGTGGGAAGAGTTTGCCTTCAGTACTGTACTTTAACAACTGTGTCACCAGTGCCCAAGTTTAACTCAACACTAATCATATCAGGCAATACTCATCCCAATAAATTAGACCAGTGTTTCTCAACCTTGAATACTTTATGATATTTGGACTTCAATTCCCAGTTTAGAAAGCTGAAACTTATATAACTTAAAGTTTCTAAAGTTGAGAAACACTGCTTTAAAGAAATGCATCAGTATGGTAATCCTGCTTCCAAGATATATTTTTTGAGAGTCCAATTAATGTCCTATAGTTCTGCACTGCAGATTTTTAGCAGCACAGTGAGAGCATCCATCACTCAATTGCAATAGAAACTTGGTGCACAAAGCAGTGCAATAAACACATAACTTATGGAATTTAAGATTATTGGCAAGATAATAGAATGGTAATGAATAAATAGAATAGCCCCTTTACAATAGAGCTGCTTCATTCTGAAAGAAAGAAAGAAAGAAAGAAAGAAAGAAAGAAAGAAAGAAAGAAAGAAAGAAAGAAAGAAAGAAAGAAAGAAAGAAAGAAAGAAAGATATTGAGGTTGAAAAGATAACTGAACCAAATGTAAAAACAAAAATCAAGTTTAATTGTTCAGATAGCCAATATTGATAAGTAAAGTTCCCAGGAATATTTATCAAAGAGTATGAATAAACAACAAAAGAATAATTAAAATGGGAAGATAGTAGATAAGGCAATTGGACATCATAAGCATTTTGCTCTGTGCTAAAATTTCACTCCTAATTTTATCAAGAGAACTATGCTTGAATAAATGTAAATTGAATAAAGCAGAAATTCTAAAAACTTGAAAAAGGTAAGCAGTAATGAAAAGATATTGACAATATGACATTTTTTCTCAATGCCCAATGTGCATAAATATTCATTCAAAAATCAATTTTTGTTCACTTTCTGTTTTAAAAATATTTCTATGTGAAAAATACTGTATAAATCATTTTAAGTAATATTTGAATAAATGTTCTTTTTACAACACATATTATTTTGTCCAAATGGATATACTTAAATGAATTATAGGGTGTAATTGTTAGAAGTGACCTTGAAATTTTCTATAAGTGGTCCTCGAATTATGACCACAATTAAGCCCAAGATTTCTGTTGCTGAGACATTTGTTAAGTGAGTTTTATCCCATTTTACGACCTTTCTTGCCATAGTTGTTAAGTGAATCATTGCAATTGTTAAGTCAGTTACACAGTTATTAAGTGAATTTGGCTTCCCCATTAACTTTGCTTGTCAGAAGTTCGTAAAAGGTGATTACATGATCCCAGGTCACTGTGACTGTCATAAATATGATCATGTGACTATGGGGATGCTGCAACAGTTGTAAGTGTAAAAAATAGTCATAAGTCACTTTTTCAGTGCTGTTGTAACTTTGGTCACTAAATGAAGAGTTATTAAGTCAAAGACTACTTATAGTCTAGTTCCTGATCAGCTAAGAATGTGTTTTGGTATGTCTTTAGATCTGAGTTATGAATTGGAAGATTAAGAAAACTGCCCTGTCTAACTAACATAATAAAGGTAAAGGTTCCCCCACACATGCGTGCTAGTCGTTTCTGACTCTAGGGGCCAGTGCTCATCTCCGTTTCAAAGCCGAAGAGCCAGCGCTTGTCCGAGGACGTCTCCGTGGTCATGTGGCCGGCATGACTAGACGCCAAAGGCGCACGGAACGCTGTTACCTTCCCACCGGAGCGGTCCCTATTTTTCTACTTGCATTTTTACGTGCTTTCGAACTGCTAGGTTGGCAGAAGCTGGGTCCATATAATAAATCTGGAGAGATAGTTTTTTAAAATGTTGGTATTTCTGTATTATTGCCATGAAGTTTGGAATCTCAGCTTCTCTGGAGAACATTCATATGGAAAAGTCTCATCTAAGAATTACGATTAAAATTCAGTGAGACATTCTTCTATTGTAAAATGATCCAGAATGGCTGTGTAGCCTCTCTCTGAGTCTCTCTGTCTGTGTCTGTGTCTGTGTCTGTGTCTCTCTTTCTCTCTCTCTCTCTCTCTCTCTCTCTCTCTCTCTCTCTCTCTCTCTCTCTCTCTCTCTCTCTCTCTCTCTCTCTCTCTCTCTCTCTCTGTGTGTGTGTGTGTGTGTATGTGTATGTGCATGCATTTGTATGTGTGTTTGCATATATAAAATGGCTGGGGAAAAGTCTTTAAGTAAACTGCTCAGAATTAATTGATTGTGATGCTATACAATTATTATACAATAAAGACCATTTAAGTCACAATGCTGTAGATATTAAACAGGAACCACATCTGAACAGAGTGTCATTACACACACAAACAACCGACAGCTCTACTTCCTTCAATTTCCTGTCATAATTGCTCACACTTTTGATTTAGTTAATGGTCCACATGAATTCTTTTATCAGTCCTATTCACTAACTCCAGCAAAAAATGATTTTTGATTTCAAATTCTGTGGTTGCCTTGTTCATGTACTCTCTCTCTCTCTCTCTCTCTTTCTTCTTCTGTAGCTCACTTCCTTTTAATTAAAAAGCTGCCCTGTAAGAGTAGTTTCTGAGAGTGGCCTTGATTATACAAAACTAAAATGTTCAATTACTACAGCAATAAAACAGGAATAAAATATGATCAGGCTATAACAAAACTTTGAAGGGTACTTTGCTATGACAAATATTTGTGCAAAGCAGTCTTTATTTTATTTATTTTTATTTATTTGTTTTTATAAACCGCCCTTCTCCCGAGGGACTCGGGGCGGTGTACAGAATAAGGTAGGCATACAGAATGAACAATAGTGAAAACAAACAATAGTAAAATACAAGCTGGGACCCCAGATTAGAGCTATCAGGCCAGGCCAGACTGCTGGAACAGATAAGTTTTTAATTCGCGCCGGAAGGTGCGGAGGTCGGGGGCCATCCGGATTTCGGTTGGTAAGCTGTTCCAGAGGGCTGGCGCACCCACTGAGAATGCCCTCCCCCTGGGGGCCACCAGCCGACATTCCTTGAGCGGTGGCACCCTGAGGAGGCCCTCTCTGTGGGAGCGCACAGGACGGTGGGGTGCTGACATTGGCAGAAGGTGCTCCCGTAGGTAGTCCGGACCCATGCCATGTAGGGCTTTGTAAGTCATTGTTAGCACCTTGAACTTCACACGGAAGGCAACTGGAAGCCAGTGCAGTGCACGGAGGAGAGGTGTGATATGGGAGTATCGGGAGGCTCCCAAGAGTGTCCGTGCCGCTGCACTTTGCACCAGTTGAAGCTTCCGAGTGGATCTCAAGGGCAGCCCCAAGTAGAGAGCGTTACAGTAGTCTAGGCGAGAGGTCACAAGAGCATGGGTGACTGTACGTAAGGCATCCAGGTCCAGATAAGGCCGTAATTGGCGAACTAGTCGAACCCGGGAGAAGGCCCCCTTGGTCACAGCTCCTATGTGATCTTCCAGGGAGAGCTGCGAGTCAAGGAGGACACCCAGGTTGCGGGCCCTATCAACAGGGGGTAGTAACTTGTCCCCGATGTTAAGGGATGGGATGTTCTGAGTATCCTGGCTTGCCGGTACGTACAGCCATTCAGTCTTGTCCGGGTTCAGTTGAAGCCTGTTCCTCCCCATCCATTCCCGGACCGCTTTCAGGCAGCGAGACATCACGTCGAGGGCATCACTGATGTTGTTTGGAGTTGAGATGAAAAGCTGGGTGTCATCAGCATACTGATGGTACCCTACTCCAAAGCTGCGAATGATCTCGCCCAGCGGTTTCATGTAGATGTTGAACAGGAGAGGCGAGAGGACCGACCCCTGAGGGACTCCGCAAGCGAGAGGCCTCGGGGTCGACCTCTGTCCCCCTGCCAACACCGACTGCGAGCGACCCTGGAGAAAGGAGGAGAACCAACGCAGAACCGTGCCTCCCACTCCCAGTCCCCTGAGGCGTCGCAGCAAGATACCATGGTCGATGGTATCGAAAGCCGCCGAGAGGTCTAATAAGACTAGGACAGAGGAATGGCCCCTGTCCCGGGCTCTCCAGAGATCATTTATCAGAGCGACCAATGCCGTCTCCGTGCTGTAGCCCGGCCTGAAGCCCGATTGGTACGGGTCTAGATAAACCGCTTCATCCAGGATCTGAGGGAGTTGGTGCGCCACCACGCTCTCAACAACCTTCGCAAGGAAGCGAAGATTGGAGACTGGACGAAAGTTATTCAATGAGGATGGGTCCAAGGTGGGCTTCTTGAGGAGAGGCCTCACCACCGCCTCCTTCAAGGCGGTGGGGAAGTGACCCTCCCTCAGAGAAGCGGAGATGACCGCCAGGAACCAGCCTCGTGTCCCCTCTCGAGCTGCATATGCCAGCCAGGAAGGGCACGGGTCCAGTAAGCATGTGGAGGAGCTCAACCTCCTCATAATCCTGTCCACTTCCTTAGGAGTCACAGGATCAAATTCCTCCCAGATGACGTCGACAAGACTGTCCATGCCTTGTTCTTCCAACTCAGCCCAGTTGGAGTCCAGGCCGTTTCGGATCCGAGCAATTTTATCCAGCAGATACTGACCGAATTCCTCGGCTCGACCCTGCAAGGGTTCCTCCCTCACCTCTTGGTTCAGTAGGGAGCGAGTCACCCTGAACAAGGCAGCCGGGCGATTATCTGCGGACGCGATGAGGGTGGAAAAGTAGTTGGATTTTGCCACCCTTATCGCAGCGAGATAAGACCTGGTGAGGATTCTTAATCGCAATCGGTCGGATTCGGATCGACTGGATCTCCAACGGCTCTCTAGGCCCCGTCTCCGACGCTTCATTTCCCGGAGCTCCGCGGTGAACCATGGGGCTCGCTGGGATCTGCACCGGGTCAGAGGCCGCAAGGGTACAACTCGGTCCAGAGCCTCTGTGGCTGCCTTCTCCCAGGCTTCCACTAAGGCATCCGCCGAGCTGTGAGCAGGGAGTGCATGTGCGTCCCCAAGCGCTGCCTGGAACCTATCAGGGTCCATTAGGCGCCTAGGGCGGTACCATCTGGTTGGCACCGCGCACCCACGGCGGGGGGTGGCAAAGGGGAAGTCTAGCCGCACGAGGTGATGATCGGTCCATGACAGGGGCATAATAGTCGTGGCACCCCCACCGATATCATCGCGCCACCGTCCAGATAAGAACACCAAGTCTGGGGTGTGGCCTCTCTCATGAGTCGGTCCAGAAATTATTTGCGACAGGTCCATGGCCGCCATGGAAGCCATGAACTCCCGAGCCAGATCGGACGATCCTCCCAAGGACGGTAGGTTAAAGTCGCCCAAGACCATGAGTCTTGGGAATTCAACCACCAACCCTGAGAGGACATCGAGTAGCTCGGGCAGGGCTGCCGCTGCACGATTAGGTGGTAGGTATGCCAGCAGCAGGCCCAACTGCGCCCCCGGGCCGTATCTCAGTAGGAGAGACTCACACCCGACCATCTGAGGGACGGTGATCTCTCGCGGGCTAAGGGATTCCCTGATGATAACTGCCACTCCCCCGCCCCTCCCATGGGCCCGAGGCTGGTGCAGCACCTGGAAACCTGGCGGGCAGAGGTCAACTAGAGGGACACCACCCTCTTGGCCCAGCCAGGTTTCCGTGATGCAAGCCAGGTCCGCGTGCTCGCTCTCCACTAGGTCACGAACAAGGTGTGCCTTGTTAGCTACGGACCTGGCATTCAGGTAGACCAGCCTTAGCATGGGAGGCTGCACACCTTCGCTCCCGGGACCTCCGGGGAAGTACAGAGGGTCGGAGCGTCTCACCGCTTGTACAGAGCGGAGATGACACTCCCGGTGACGATACGGCCCTCTGTTTGTGCACCTTCTGCCATTCCCCACCATCCTGGGAATAGGATGTTCGTCAGTACGCCATCGGTTATTGTCGGCGACTGGTCCTCGTTTCTCACCATGGCGAATGGTCGTAAGCCTGGCCTGCGTTATGGCACCCGGAAGGTCTGCCTTCCCCGAGCAGCCATACTCTTTTCCCGCCCCCCTCCCTAACCCGACAAAAAACTTAACAAGAAACTTAACCAGGGGCCTCTTGTTGGTCTTGTGATGGAGGCCCCTGACCCTGCCTGGCCATCTCTCAGAGGCCCAATGGTCGGGCCCGTCATCGAGGTATGATGAGTTGAAGGCAGGACGAACCCAGGAGAGGGGGGAACTCCTGAGGGCGAGTAGATCTATGCAAGAATATTGAAGCCGCATAGGGAGCATTGGGGAGCATTGGGAAGGCGGTCCCCTGGGTGGAGCATTAGAAGGAGGGTGTAGTCGGGTAGGTGGGTATCTGGACCGTCACCCAGCCACTGCCACTTGGTTGGGTGAACCCCAGAAGCAGTCCACTCCCCATCCTCTCACGATGGGTTGTGACTCTGCTTCCGGGGGTGGTCCAGGACCCACTCTGGGTGAAGCATACCCCATAGAGCTCTCACCTCTATGGGGCTGCAGGTGCAGGACAGGCCACTCTGCCACCGTGGCTTGCACCCAGGCCCATCATGTCCTGTGGGGCGAGGGAGGGCAGGGGGGTTCGGAGCTGGAAGAGGCCAGATGTTGATGGCCTCGGTGGTCTAGCCGCCGTCATCTCCAACGGTCAGCTGCATCCTGGCGTCTTTAGGGGTGTTGATCGGCACGGAGATCGCCACGCCGCATCTAGTGGTGCTGCCGTCGGGGGGTTTTCGGTGAGATTGGGTGACCGGGGCCTGGAGAAGTTCAGCGCCGCTATCAAGGCTCCTCGGTGGTGGTCGATCGGGTCCGCATAGCCGGTCTGCGGCACCTCCTTGATCCCAGGGAGATGCCGCCGTTGTTCAGGAGCAGGCCAGGAGGTCGAAGCAGGGCAACGACCCCGGCCCCGCTCAGGGCGGTTGCTGCGGCTGTCTCTTCCGCCGCCTAGCTGATCCATTTGATCCGCGGGGTCTTTCCTGATCATCCCTGGCGTCGCTGTTGGCCAGGGAGGCATAATAGGGAGCCGAGGGTGGAGGCACCGGCCCCACTCTGGATGGCTGCAGCAGTTGCAGCGGCTCGGGGGCGGGTTAGAGGCGCCCCATCGCCACTGCCCCCGCCGGTCTTCGGGCCCGTGGGGAGATGACAGGTTAGGGCCCCGCGGGGTACTCGCCGTCGCCGCTGCCGACGATGCTGCCGCCTCCGCTACCCAGCTGGTCCACAGCGCCTCCGTTGGTCGCTTGGGGACGCCGCCGGAGGAGTCGAACAGGTGCGGGGGTTGGGGCAGGGCAGAGATGTTGCCGCCGTCGCCCGGGAGCCGGTCAGGGGGCCGGGGCAGAGCAGAGCCTCCGGCCCCCCCTGGATGGCTGTGATGGTTGTCGTGGACCAGGGGCGGGCTTGGAGAGGCCCTGCCGCCACCGATACCGTCGCTGCCGGCTCCCTGAATAGGCGAACAGCTGATCCGCGGAGAAGTCGCAGTCGCCAGGGAGCTGATCAGGAGCCGATCAGGGGGCCGGGGCAGAGCAGAGCCTCCGGCCCCTCCTGGATGCCTGCCAAGGGCCAGGGGGCGGGCCTGGGGAAGTCCTGCCGCCACTGTCATCGTGGCTGCCGGCTCCCCGAATAGGCGACCGAGCTGGAGCTTTGAAGCACCTTCAGTAACAAAAGCAAATAGCAAAGTTGCTTGGCATCACATCACTCTGATGTCTGATCTGATTATTCCAGTAAGCTAAATGGACTTATGTACATTTACAGTTACTTCACAAAACATTTTCAAAAGGGTGCTCCAGAAGGGGAGCACCCTTCAAAACGTTGCTCAGAAATTAGATCCATTATGAAGCAGAAGGAATGGTGATTGACAGGAGCTTTGAATAGAGCAACGAAGAGAAGGACTGATCGTCCACAAAATTCAGGGGGCCAGAACGTATAATATTTAAGAGATTACAAACATGATTATAAATATAAGTATATTAGAATAGGATCATGTCCACAGCTACACATTGATAACACAAGATTTGTACAATGGATTACGTATTAGTTTTCATGAGTGTCTGAAGTCTTGCTACAACTAATATGGAACCCATTGCAGACATCATTATAAAAATGAAGGTATTCTCAGCATAGAAGTTATGACAATTTTGACAGAACAGTCCTGATTACTGCCATTCATTCACTGAATTTTACTTTCTGGGGAAGACATATACTTGTGTGAAAAAGAAATGGATATTTCAGGATGCTGTATATTAGTGGAGAATTTAAGTAAAAATTTGTTTTTTGATAGATCTCCTAAAATCCAACTTGCTTGCTTTCTCTTAAGAATTTGCTCTTTACTTAATCGTGAAGAGATGCCACTGATCCTCTGTCTGAGAAGTCTTTTTTGAAATTGGTTAACATCAGTAAGCATTCAAGATGAGTCCCCACAGTGGTTTTACATCAGGGCACTAAAATTGCTTCCATATTATTTTCCATCCTTTTTCGTTCTTCCTTGCATCCAAATATTTGCTTTCTGTTTGTTTTAAACTGCAGCTGCTGTGACTTAAGAAGAACCCTTCATGGTGATATGAAATGACAATTTCAATATCCCTGAACGATTTATCCTTTTGTATGCTACTTTACTGATTGTAATGTCAATAGAAAAAACAACAACATTTGAAATAACAGCATGATGGCTGGAAAAACAGAGCCAACAAACATGATTAGAAAGGGCCATTTCCTTCAGCTTGCTTTTACAAGCTAAATGTTAACTCTCAATTAGAGTTGAAAAAGAAACCACAGAGAATGGAAAGAGATGGCTAATGTGAGCCCCTGGTTATTGTTCCATGCTAACTGTATTTTCTTATAAGGACAGTACAGATTCAGAACTTGGAAAAGGACACACTTGGAGACACCTAACAGATTTAAGGAAGGAGGATAATATCAGCTGAAACTCTCAAGCCAGATCAAAACTTGACCCTAGGTATTCACTACTATTTTTTTAAAAAAAATCTTTATTTTATACAAAAGATTGAAATACAAAATACGAAAGAAACAAAATTATGAAAGACAAAACAAAACTAGACAAGAACATTTTAAAACGAGAATTAAAAAGAACAAAAACCCAAAACACAGAATGTTATTATTTTTGCAATAGATTTGTGAGTGTTTGGGGGAATTTTGTCCTTTTTAATTCACATTTTTAATGTTCTTGTCTAGGGACTCGCTATTACTTATTCAGAAAATGCTCCAATATGTTTTGGATTTGGAGTATTGAAGACCTCAAATTAAAATAGGAAGGGCAGATTTGGGCAAAGTGGATTCTAAGAATTGTGATTCCAATATTCTTATATTAATGTAGAAAATGCTCTCCCATTTCATAAAGTCTCTAGAAGATCTGAGTTGACAGCAATGCATGGGATACTACATTTTCAGATCAGTTGGTGCCCTAAAAATGCTCATAAAAGGTTACTATGCATTTACATCAAATGCACTTATAACAAATAAGAGATTAACATTATGGAGCACATACTGTCAATATAGCACATACTGTCAATATAAATTCCTGATTAAAAAAGTGTTTTATATTCCAAGGCATCTCATTTATAATCAATTTATGTGTCAAAGAGTCTTACATACTATAGTCTAAATATACATGAAACCAGTCTCCTATGAAATCCAAATTATATTCTCCTGGGGTAAGCAGAATAATTGAAATAATTGCAATCCCAAAAAAGGAAGCTATGTTAGAAATCAAGGTAGGGAAAGAAACTCTTACCAGCTGGATTGTGGGCTCCCATGAGTTAAATGAAACCTATAGGTAATGCATGAATTCAGTCTCCAAAATACAATAAAAATGTGATATTATTTCTAACCTTCTCCTCTATCTTAAAATCAGTTTTGGAAAGATCCTAAGTAGCATGGTCACATAGAATTTAATAAAAGTGCTCAGTTAGACATTTATAAAATACATTGTTGTTCAGTCACTAAGTTGTTTCTGACTCTTTGTGACCCCATGGACCAAATATGTAGCATAAAATAAAAATAGGTGAGTTGAGACAGACAGACAGACAGATAGACAGCATATACTCATACATGTATTCTCTATGCATTGTTTTTCCTAAGTACATTTTCTAGTCATCTCCTCCTGCCCCATCACATTCAGAGACCGCAGGTAACTAATCATTTTAGGCAAAAGTGTTTCCTAACACTTGTTCAATGTTGAAAAGACACGATGAAAATTCCTTACTCTCATAAAACATGGACAGACTGAACCACAGATTCAAGTGGAAATCTATGTATATCCTACACCATTGGTCGCCAAAATTTCCAGCTCTGCAGGCTGTGGGATAGGAAGGGGAGATGGAATGGTTTGTTCACTGCTTGCACAAATGCAGCTTCACATGCTTGCCCACCACTTGTGTGACCCAGTTTCCAATGGGCTGCAGCCTGGTAATAGGCCATGGACTGGCAGTTAGCAACCACTGTCCTAGACCAAATCAAATCCAAAAATGGTAGGGAAATCCAGAAAGCTTACCATTCTGACAGATCAGCCATCAATAGACACATAGAGATAAAGCACATTTACACACCATTCCAAAAAGAGAATAAAGGTTGATATGGAGCCCATGATGTGATTTTGTCAGGTGTGAACAACCAGATCCACAAGTTCAACTAGCTGCTTTATTGCTCAAGCCTAAACATAGAAATCTTCTCAGACTGACAGCTTGTACCTAAGTAAGACTAGATAAGGTTCAATGGCATTCAAGGGGGGCAGACTTCACCCTCTTGTTCCTGCACAGGAATTTCAAAGTAATTCCCAATGTGACTCCTCCCCTTGGCTCAGCCAGTCTCTCTCCAGAAGTTTTTTTGTGGTTGCTTTTTGTTTTTTTTAATATTGTCGCCAAAGGGTTTGGGGGATTGCCGAGTTTTATGTTTGAAATTTCAGTTCTGTAGGCTACTTGGAGTAACCATGAATGAGTTGGATGGCCATATAAATTTATTTAATAAATAAATAAGCCATGAAGGAAACAAAAACACCCCCTCCAGAAAATATCCCCTCCAGCAGCCAATACACAGATAAATGGGGATTTGTACCAGGCAAACAATTAACTAAAAAAACAATGTTTTAATCAAGAAACTACCAAACCACATCCTCATCAACGGTAATGAGCAAACCCTACCCTCCCTCACACTGATGATATTATCTAGTAGGGTGATGAAACTTGTGTAAGCTAACAACCAAACTCAGAGAGCATCAAAGATACTACAGTTCAACCCCAAGCTACAGTTGTTTTCTTCTAAAAAATGTTTGTTGATACTAAATGTCATGTTTTTATTGATTTAGTTCATTTTTGCTGATACAGTATTTACACTGCTGTGAGTATTGGTTCAATTCTTGTTTTACTGGGTTTTTTTTATATTCTCAGAATGAGTTGTTCCATTCATTTAAAAAAGAGGTGCTGCTGTTCAATTTCCTCTTCCCAATATAGTCTATCTTGTATCAGATTGTCCACCTACCCTCAAGGGAAAATCCATAGAGAAAAGAGGCTGCGAGGGAAGTTGAAAGGATGGGAAGAGAAATCACTTTGTTGAGCTTCCTTCTGCTCATTGTTCATAGAATTCAAGCCTACACTTCCTGTAAAAAATTCACACAATTCAAAATAAATTTCCTAAGAATCCTACTTTAAGAGTGTATTCCTCAGAATGGCTCTCAAATAAAGAAGTATGAATATCAGTTCTTATCCAATTAAAGACTGCAGCAATGATTCTTTTTATTTATTTGAAAGAAATTGATTAATTTTCTTAATGATGGAAAATAAGTGTTGATTTTCAAAATATACACATTATTACTGCTGTGTACTGGGTTCGTTGCGCAGGAATGAAGATGAGGCAAGTGAGTTTAGCAAAGAACCTGGTGGGATGTGAACCTGCACTAATTGCAGGCAGCTGGTGTTACTTAAGGAGGCATTAGCCCACTGCTCCACCAAAGCTCATCAACATCTTCGGCTGGAAGTGTTCTCCAAGCTTCTTCTTCATTTTGGCGTAGGAGACGGATTCCAATGGCAGGGGCACAAACAGGTTTTTTGCCAGATCGAATGTCACTGGGCCGCACACACAAAGCAGCGTGGCGGTCTTTAGTCCATCCTCTGCGACCTGGTTTGCCCGGAGGTAATTTTTGACCTGGGACAGGTACGAGGGCCATCCTTCTGGTTGCTTGATGTTAAATTCTTGCAGCCTTCCGACCTTGGGCATTCTGCTGGTCTTTGTGGCTGGATTTCAGCGTCTTCGGCTCCTGCCTCTTCATTGCCCAGGGACTAGTCCTCTGTGCTCATGGTCTCTAGCGTGGCTTAGCTAGCCGACCATAGTGGGGGAATTTTTTTTTCCCACCAGGCGTGCACTGCCTCTCCCCCAGTGACTTTCAGCTTCGATGGAGAAGCAGGATCCCATCCTCGTTGCCAGTGTTGTGTATTGGGTTCGTTGCTCAGGAATGAAGATGAGGCAAGTGAGTTTAGCAAAGAACATGGTTTATTTCCTTCAGGATCTGAACTGGAGAACTGGGCTACAGCTGTAGCAATTTATAGCCTGGCCCCTAGGCGGCAGCCAATAGGTTTAAAGCAACCTATTGCCACCTAGGGGCAGCCAATAGCAGCACTGGAGATGGGGTGTCTGAGGTGCTGGGAGCTGTTAGCTACCTCCAGCTACCACAAGGTGTTACAATCAAGCCCAATATACTACAATTACCTAAGGGTATTTACAACATTCTGGGTTGAAAAGATGCATAGCTATATGTTAAGATGTTTAGATTTCGTAGCTGCAGCAGTGAGATTGTGCAGTGAGCTAGAACACACAGTTATGGCCAATGGGTTGAAGAGTGCTGGCTCCTGCATGAAGCAATCTGCACTGTGATTGGTTGCCGTGGGTATGGAAGGGGAGTTTCTCCTTTTTCCCGCCTTTTTCTTCTATGTGCCCAGTTTGCTTTGTAATTTACCTCATGATCCTTCTGTTTGCTTGACTACCTTGTTCGATGTATATATACACAAGTAAAATATATTTATTTATATAAAACTACAAGTTCGAGTCACGGTCTCTGATTCCATTTGGACACTTGCTACACAATTCTCTGATACTACATATGACTGTTTCAGGTGTTTCAAACACAGCACAATATGTGCTCAGAACAAAGCTTAGCTCCCTCAAGTGTGGGATGGGAAGGAAGAGAGATATTAAAGCAAGACAGTTATCTGGTTCATGACCAAAACCCATTCTGAAGTTTGTTTTATTGTTATAGATGCAGGAGCAGGTTTATGGCAACTATTTAAGTGCTGAAGCAACTGCATGGTTGCAGAAATTGTAAATTTTAAATCTATTACAGCTGAAGTCTTTTGGGTGGGTTTGTTGAGCTTTAATGCGTGTATGGGTATTCTGGCACATTTCAAAGCCATTAAGCTTCACTGAGTATTTCAGTGCAGACTATACTAGTTTGTAGAGCCTTGGGCAGGAAGGACTTTCTGTAAATTGGTTGTTTTAATGCTTGAATTATGCTTAATTCAAGATTAAATAGCAACACTTTTTTGCAGCTAGGTCAAAAATTCAAACAGGCAAACACTTACTTTTCCTTTCCAGGAAGGGAGCAGTATGCAAAACAAAAGCAAAACCTTTGACTTTGTTTAATCAGTGGGATAGATCCATGCTGTTACTTGCTATGCAAACTACATAAAAATTGTCTGGGATAGTTTACATTTATCATGCATTTGGTAAATTCTTGGGGTTCATGTGTTTCCTATGAGGATTACAAAAAACAACAACAACACAACCCTGGATAATTATTTTGTAAATTGTGTGGGAGAAGGCATCCAGTATGACATAAGGCTCACCCACCTTAGCAACACTTACATCATTGTTTTATTTATTGTTCTCTTCTTTTTCTGTTATGGAGGGGCTCCTACTGTGTCTTTTTTTTAGATTTGATGAAGGTCCAGTTGGGATAGCCACAAGTTTTGAGGGCTTCCTTGATGTGTTTTAGTTATTTTTCTTTTCCGTCTTTGCTGGTAGGCAGGACTTGAGCCCGGTAGTATAGGGTTCTGATCACTTCAATTTTGTGCTCCGATGGATCATGAGAATCAAAATGTAAACACTGATCTTTGTCTGTGGATTGTCTGTAAACTTTAGTGTTAAGCTTCTGGCTTCTTTCGTGTGTATTGCACGGTCCAGGAAGGCCAGACTATTTTCCTTAGCATCTTCCTATGTGAACTTAATGTATCTGTCTACAGAGTTGATGTGTTTGGTGAAGGCTTCCACTTCCTGTGTTTTAATCTTGACCGAAGTATCATCCACATACCTATACTAGTGAGTGGGTGGAGTTCCTGTGAAGGAGTTTACGACCATGGTTTCTTATGATGTGATTTCGCTCTTCACCTGCATTCCAATAACTGAAGCTGCCATGGTTTCTGTGAAGGAGTTTAGGACTTTGGTTTCTATCTATTCCATGTAGAGATTGGCCACAATGGGGAACACAGGTGAACCAGTGGTGGGATTAAAATATGTGAACAACCAGTTCTCTGTGTGCATGCTGCTTCCAGAAGTCCTTTCTGGACCTGGGCAACAAAAAAAAAATAGCTACCGGTTCTGCCAAAGTGGTGTGAACCAGCAGAATCCCACCACTGAGGTGAACCCATGGCTCAGCTGTGTTTTTATCTGTAGAAACTATCATTGTATTTAAAATAGGTAGTGGTCAGGCAGAGGTCCAGCATGGTACATGGCTGAGGTTGGTTCTGTTTCCTAATGTGCTGTCTTGTAGCAGTTGTTTCTTCATTACTGTGACAGCTTCAGTTGTTGAAATGTAGGTGAAGAGTGAAGTCACACCTTCATTCATACCAAACATGGTTTATGAAAGAACTGTATGTTAGCTAAAACACCCAATCTATTGATTTACATCTTATGTGATCTAAAAATTTTATTACAACATGGGGAGTATTATATCTTATTCTCCATTTTGTTCAATATGAAAATCAACATCCCATGACTATGAAATTAGATTGGTAATTCTCAGTGTTTGTCAGGTACTAGTTTTATCTCACCAGAATGGGTTTTCCTAAAGGTTTAACCAATTGTTTAGTCTGCAGAAGGTTCAGGAAGAGTATGCTATTAACACCAACACTAGAATCTCTGAAACTGGTAACTTTTTTTTCAGAAAGCATAGCTGGTTGTGTAGCATTATGAAATTTATTTTCATATTGTCTTTTGATCATCCAAGGTCTTATGCTTTCTTTTATCTTCAATGGGTAGATAAAGCTGCCCCAAAGAGTAAAACATATATACACAATGGTCTGAAAACAAATGCCGTGTTTTTATTAAATTTCTCTTTAAGTGCTTTCTAGACGATACAGCCCATTACTGAAGTAGCAAGAAAAATTGCCACAGAGAATGAATTTGAAGTTTGAAATGAAAATATGTAGTACTACTGACACAACACTTTAATGTGCTGAACATTTTAATTATGTCAGAAGGTAAAAGCAAATTTCTATTCATCATTAATCCTGTCATATCTACTGTATACTGGAATGTTGTACATTTATCTGTACGCTTAACCAATTCATTTATCTTCTGGGAAAGGTTAACCTTAAGATAATACCTCATATTTCTCTTCCCGCCATCCTCACCCCTCAACCACAAGTAAAAAGATGGGAAAGAAGGGAGGAGAGCTTTCACAACATATTAATCCTTGCTGAGACTTATCTCCAGAAAAGAAACAATAGCCCTACTAACATTAATCAATCAGTCAGAATAGAGTTGGAAGGAACTTTGAAGGTCTTCTAGTTCAAGCCCCTGCTCAAGTAGAGACCCTATACCAGGCATTTCAAACTAGCAATGTCACGTGACATCGCACAATATATCGTGACTTTTTCCCCATTGCCAGCAATGGGGAGGGTGCGGTTTTGTTGTGATGTATCCGGCACGTGGGCCGGCAGTTAGACGTATTCCATTTCAGACTGGTTGCTGTCCAGTCTTTTTTAAAAAAACCTTCAGTGATGAAGCACCTACAACTTGGCAAACTGTTCCAATGGTCAATTGTCCTCACTGTTAGGAAGCTTCTCCTTAATTCCAGGTTACTTCTCTCCTTGAGTAGTTTCCATCCATTGTTTCTTGTCCTGCCGTCTGGTGCTTTGGAAAATAAGTTGATCCTCTCTTCTTTGTGGCAGCCCCTTAATTTCCAGAGGTTTCTAGTTTCCTTAAATAAAATTTCACACCCAAATGCTAAGTAGGCCCAAACCTGTTTAGCTTCAGAAACTAGAACGATCTTTGTCACTCAGATATCTATTCCTTCTTTTCCATTTATCCAGTTAGAATTTCTTATTCTACTATTATCTATTTGTTAGAAATCGCCTGCACATAGGTAAAAATAGTGACCAATGTTTTTTTTCCCCCCATTGTGTACTTACACAATATACACTTAAAGGATTATATTCAAGCATGGTTTGCTTATCCCTGCCCAAAAGGCACTAACTAGCTTTCAAATGGACTGAAACAGGATCTTCAGCAGAAGTCAAAAACATCTGATTTTTCAAGAGCTCATACTGTGTTTATTTCTTGTAACAGTAAATCAAGATTTGACTCTCAAAAAGCCTGTCCATAGGCTCAGGTTTACTCTGTTTGTGCCTGATATTAAGGGATGTCATTTTTACATCTTTCTAAATATTAGCCTAGTCACTCCTTGATAGTGAAGATAAGGATCAGAATGGAAACTATCAGTAAGAAAATAATATTAATGTATTAATCGGTAGAAAATATAATAATGCTTTTTTAAAAAAGGTAGACTGAACCTAAATGAACATAGAAATGTCACTCTGATATTCCTCTTTCTTTTTCTTTCTGACATAAATTTTAAGGGTGACAATACTTCAGCTTCTAAAAAAAGAAAAAAAATAGACATGGCAATGTCTCACATCCTAAAATGCTAGATTGTTATCCTCAACTATAAAATGCAATAGTCTTTCATTTAATCTTGTAATATAAGGAAAGTAGTTTGACTGCACAATAAATTAAAAAAATAAATAACGAAGCCATTTTTTCCCCTTTTGCACAATGTGTCCTCAGCAAGAAAACTGATGGGTAGCCACCAGCCTATCTGAGGTGTCCACAAATCTAAATTCTAATAGTTTCCTTTATTTCCACATTTAGAGTAAAGCTTTAATGGTGCTTCAAAAGCAGGCAAGGATTCCACTGTTATTGTAGTCAGTGCTGCTCTCTGCTTACATTTCCCCCTTGATGCTCTCCAAATGTTGACTGCCAATGGAACAAGATTGCTCCCAGCTCAGTCACCATGGTGATTTTTGGAATGGCAAACTAGCATGTGGGCCTGGGGAGTGATGAGTGTTAGAAAGTGAGACATTGCAAAGCAATGTTGTCTCTCCAAAAGCTGTTCAGAAAGCATGAGAGAATGTTGCATCTCCAATGGTTGCAAATAAAGAAACCCATTTTAAAAATGGCTACTCTGGGGCTTTAAATGAAATCAGTTCCTTAATAGTTGCTAGGGTCAAGACTGAAAATTTGTAAAAATTTAAAACTTATGCTCAGAAAGTTGAAATCATATTTAACCCCCTTATCTAAATGATTGTTTCTCAAATTCAGGAGCTTTAACATGCTAACATGTGGAATTCTGGGAGTTGAAGTCCTTACATCTTAAAGCTGCTGAAATTGATCTAGAATACTGTTCCCTATGGCATCCTCTTCACATTATGAAGAGTATTATAGTTTCCTTCATGGTCAGTTAATATAGCCATGATTCTTATGGCTGAGAATGATGGGAATTTTCTTTAGACCATTTGTAAGGAACACTTAAGGGACACGGTGGCTCAGTGGGTTAGGACGCTGAGCTTGTCGATCAGAAGGTCGGCAGTTTGGCGGGTTGAATCCCGAGTGCTGCGTAGCAGAGTGAGCGCCTGTTACTTGTCCCAGCTTCTGTCAACCTAGTAGTTCGAAAGCACGTAAAAATGCAAGTAGAAAAATAGGGACCACTACGGTGGGAAGGTAACAGCGTTCCGTGCGCCTTTGGCGTCTAGTCATGCCAGCCACATGACCATGGAGACATCCTCGGACAAGCGCTGGCTCTTCGGCTTTGAAACGGAGATGAGCACCGGCCCCTAGAGTCAGAAACGACTAGCACGCATGTGCGGGGGAACCTTTACCTTTACCTTTTTAAGGAACACTTACAAACTTAATTTGTAATATTTACTGATTCATTGTCAGAAAGAGATAGGAAGTGAGATAATAGCATCAACTGGAAAGAGGTCCATCTGTTACTTTCCATCTTGAAGTATTTTTGCTGTTTGCTCTTCTCTTCTTTACTGTTTTATTGCTGTGTCATAACTTTTGCCTAGCATGTCTAGAACTGGGGATTTACCTTGCTTTAAGGCCACCTTGGTAACCTTTTCTGTTGAAAAGTAGATTGAAGCACAGTTCCTTCCTTCCTTCCTTCCTTCCTTCCTTCCTTCCTTCCTTCCTTCCTTCCTTCCTTCATTCATCTTAGGCTTAAGCATTTTAGCTTTGGTTGTGAAATGAAAATGTAATAATTTTTAAACTAACTGAATGATGGTGCAAAAGCTGAATATTTTGGTTTGATGAAACAAATACTTCAGCCCCCTATGCAATTTAAATTGCCATTGAAAAAGTAAAGTAGATAAAAATCTGGCTGATTCTAATTCAATTAAAATAGAGATAAACCTTAAAAAACATAATCTTCCATTCAAACTTGAAAAAAAAGGTAAATCTGTGGAAATTAGAGATTTCTTGAAGCACAAAAACAACTTTTATTTTGTGTTTATTGCAAAAGTTTTGGGGTTATCTTTGCTTAGTTCCTATCTTGACCTTAACAATTAAAAGTAGATATATGCTATGACCCAGGAAGTGTCCTCCATTTTATTTTATAAATTGGGACTCATACATTTTCTAAGTATAGATTCTCCCTAGGTACCTGGAATTGGCATATATAATGTGATTATAGAGTTAGAGTAGTTTTCTTAGGCCACAAAGCACAGCTCTTTGTACAGTGAAGACATAGAAATCAAAGTAGCCCTAATAGGTGGCTTTTTGGATGGCTTGCACACATCTAGGCAGATATGCTCAGTAACTTTGTTAGTTATTACCTCCAAATTGCTCTTACCTGGAACTTTTTGGGAAACATTTTTTGAATGGTACCTAATAGCTCACAAAGAATGTTATTAAAGTTGGGTCAAATAAACATGGGGGAAAGACTGGAGGCTGGGCCACTAATTCCTGCACATTCAAACCAACATAACTAATGGGAAAAGATGCTAAGTCCAGCAGCATCTGGGAGGCCTAAGTTCCCTAATGCTGAAACATGGCAGAGTTCTGATCTACTAATTTGTTGAATGTTTTTCCCTGTACTCTTACTTCTCTTCAAGAAAGACTGAGTGCCTGAGACTCATTTAAAAAATCAGATTGTATGAGTCTTGTCTATTGTCATTTGGCCCTGAGATGCTAACCTAAGCTGGTATTCCTTTGCCAAGCTTAACAAACACAAAAGGCATTCACCAAAAGAAAAGAGTGAAGGGTTAACCTGTTTTGCTCTTCACTGAGAATAAGAAGCAAGGGCAGCTTTGTGGAACATAATATTGCCATCTCCTTCTCCTCTAACAAATATCTTTAGGGCAAGCAAAGAACAGTAGAAACAGCATGATGGGGGGAAAAGTGTGTACATGTGTATGGGTGAGGGAAAATCCTATAGCCTGTTGCAAGAAGGGCAATGTGTGAAGGAGAAATCACAGACACAGGACAGAGATGCAAGTAGACAGCAAAATGACAAGCACAAGGTTTAGCCAGAAGGTTTTTAATATTGCTTTCTTTGAAGAAGAGAATAGAAATATGCCAGAAATTCAGGATAATAGTGCCACTTCGCAAACTCAGAATGGCCTGCTTCCATTACAAGCATAGACTGGATTTGAAAAATGGTGGATATCAACAGATTGAACTAATTTTCATAAACTCCTGTTCATGTAAAAAAAAAAAGATGTTGAGACTCTAGAATGAGGGATGAGAAGAGCAAAAAGATGATTAATGGATGGAGGCTAAAACATATGAAGAACAGTTGCAGGAATTTGGTATATCTTCTTCTTCTTGTTGTTGTTAGCTGCGAAGTCATCTCCGACCCATCGCGACCCTATGGACAGCGTTCCTCCAGGCCTTCCTGTCCTCTATCATCTTCTGGAGTCCATTTAAGCTCACGCCTACTGCTTCAGTGACTCCATCCAGCCACCTCATTCTCCGTCGTCCCCTTCTTCTATTGCTCTCAATCTTTCCCAGCATTAGGCTCTTTTCCAGTGAGTCCTTCCTTCTCATTAGGTGGCCAAAGTATTTGAGTTTTAGCTTCAGGATCTGACCTTCTAAAGAGCAGTCAGGGTTGATCTCCTCTAGGACTGACCGATTTGAACGCCTTGCAGTCCAAGGGACTCGCAGGAGTCTTCTCCAGCACCATAGTTCAAAGCCCTCAATTCTTTGGCGCTCAGCCTTTCTTATGGTCCAACTTTCACTGCCATACATTGCAACTGGGAAGACCATAGCCTTGACTATACGCACTATTGTTGACAGGGTGATGTCTCTGCTTTTTAGTGTGCTGTCCAGATTTGCCATGGCTTTCCTCCCGAGGAGCAAGCGTCTTTTAATTTCTTGGCTACAGTCCCCATCTGCAGTGATCTTGGAGCCCAGGAAAATAAAATCTGTCACTACCTCCATTTTTTCCCCATCTATTTGCCAGGAATTGAGAGGGCCGGATGCCATGATCTTGGTTTTCTTAATGTTAAGTTTCAACCCAACTTTTGCACTCTCCTTCTTCAATTGCAACAAGAGGCTCTTTAGTTCTTCTTCACTTTCTGCCATTAGAGTGGTATCATCTTCATATCTTAGGTTGTTGATATTTCTTCCGGCAATCTTAATTCCAAATTTTGATTCATCTAGTCCTGCCTTTCTCATGATGTGCTCTGCATATCAGTTAAATAGGCAGGGCGACAGTATACAGCCTTGCCGGACTCCTTTCCCAATTTTGAACCAATCAGTGCTTCCGTGTCCAGTTCTCACTGTTGCTTCTTGGCCCACATATAGGTTTCTGAAGAGACAAATAAGATGGTCTGGTACTCCCATCACTTTAAGAACTTGCCACAGTTTGTTATGATCCACACAATCAAAGGCTTTAGCATAGTCAATGAAGCAGAAGTAGATGTTTTTCTGGAACTCCCTAGCTTTCTCCATGATCCAGCGTATGTTGGCAATTTGATCTCTAGTTCCTCTGCCTCTTCGAAATCCTGCCTGTACTTCTGGTAGTTCTCGATCCACATACTGCTGAAGTCTAGCTTGTAGGATTTTAAGCATGACTTTACTAGCATGTGAAATGAGTGCAATGGTGCGATAGTTTGAACATTCTTTGGCACTGCCTTTCTTTGGAATTGGAATGTAAACTGATCTTTTCCAATCCTGTGGCCACTGTTGAGTTTTCCAAATTTGCTGGCAAATTGAGTGTAGCACTTTTACTGCATCGTCTTTTAAGATTTTGAATAGCTCAGCTGGAATACTGTCACCTCCACTAGCTTTGTTGTTGCTCAGCTTTTCTAAGGCCCACTTCACTTCACATTCTAGGATGTCTGGCTTGAGGTCAGTGACCACCTCATTGTGATTATCAGGGACATTAAGCTCATTCTTGTATAGTTCTTCTGTGTAATTTTGCCACCTCTTCTTAATCTCTTCTGCCTCTGTTAGGTCCCTGCCATTTTGGTCCTTTATCATGCCCATTTTTGCATTAAACGTTCCCTTCATCTCTCCAATTTTCTTGAAAAGATCTCTGGTCCTCCCTATTCTATTGTTTTCTTCTACTTCTTTGCACTGTTCATTTAAGAAGGCATTCTTATCTCTTCTAGCTATTCTCTGGAATTCTGCATTCAATTGGGCATACCTTTCTTTTTCTCCCTTGCCTTTTGCTTCCCTCCTTTCCTCAGCTATTTGCAAAGCTTTCTCAGACAGCCATTTTGCTTTCTTGCATTTCTTTTTCTTTGGGATGGTTTTGGTTGCTACCTGTTGTACAATGTTGCGAACCTCTGTCCATAGTTCTTCAGGCACTCTGTCTATCAGATCTAATTCCTTAAATCTATTTGTCACCTCTACTGAATATTCAACAGGGATATGATTTAATTCATACCTGAGTGGCATAGTGCTTTTCCCTACTTTCTTCAATTTAAGCCTAAACTTTGCAATGAGAAGCTCATGGTCTGAGCCACAGTCAGCTCCTGGTCTTGTTTTTACTGACTGTATAGAGCTTCTCCATCTTTGGCTGCAGAGCATATAGTCAATCTGATTTCTGTGTTGACCGTCTGGTGATGTCCATGTGTAGAGCCATCTCTTGGGTTGTTGGAAAAGAGTGTTTGCTATGACCATCGTATTCTTTTGACATAATTCTATCAGCCTGTGCCCTGCTTCATTTTGCACTCCAAGGCCAAACTTGCCTGTTATTCCAGTTATCTTTTGGCTTCCTACTTTAGCATTCCAATCCCCCATGATGATAAGAACATAATTTTTGGTGTTAGCTCTATAAGGTGCTGTAGGGCTTCATTGTACCAGTCAATTTCATCCTCTTCAGCACTGGTGGTTGGGGCATAGACTTGGACTTCTGTGATATTGAATGGTTTGCCTTGGATTCGAACTGAGATCATTCTGTCATTTTAAGGATTGTATCCCAGTATTGCTTTTCCTATTCTTTTATTGACTATGAAGGCTACTCCATTTCTTCTGAGGGATTCTTGCCCGCAGTAGTATACCTGATGGTCATCTAAATTAAATTCACCCATTCCTGTCCATTTTAGTTCGCTGATACCTAAGATGTTCAGTCTTGTCATCTCTTGCTTGACCACATCCAGCTTTCCTTGATTCATGGATCTTACATTCCAGGTTCCTATGGAGAAAAAATCTTTACAGCATCGGACTTTCCTTTCACCACCAGACACATCCACAGCTGAGCATCCTTTCGGCTTTGGCCCAGTCGCTTCATTCTTTCTGGCGCTACTAGTACTAGCCCTCTGCTCTTCTCCAGTAGCATATTGGACACCTTCCGACCTGAGGGGCTCATCTTCCAGCGTCATATCATTTTGCCTTTTGGTACTGTCCATGGGGTTTTCATGGCAAAGATACTGGAGTGGGTTGCCATTTCCTTCTCCAGTGTATATCACATTTTGTCAGAACTCTCTGCTATGACCTTTCTGTCTTGGGTGGCCCTGCATGGCATAGCTCATAGCTTCATTGAATTATGCAAGCCCCTTCGCCACGACAAGGCAGTAATCCATGAAGGGGTTGGTATATCTAGTGTTATGTATTATACCGCGTGCATTGCTGGAGAGCTAACAGCTCTCCAGCAACCCAGACAGGCTGTCTCCAGTCCTGCAATTGGTCAGCCCCAGGCGGCAACCACGGGTTCAAACCTATTGGCTTCCACCTTAGGGCTAGGCTATATATTGTGGCTGGGTGTGGCCCAAGCTCAGCTACAGTTCCTGCAAGAATAAAAGAATGAGTTCCTCTGTACTCAGCCTTGTGTCATCATTCCTGCTCACCAGAGCCCACGACTTAGCAGTGGCGATGAGGGTGGAATCCTGCTTTGCCGTTTAAGGGGCTGAAGTCATCGAGGGGGTCAGCAATACATGCTGGAGGGAAGAGGCATTCCCCCCTAGGCCAGCTAGGAAGCCACGCTAGCATTCGCGTGCTCAGTGGATGCATTCCCTGAGCCTAAGAAGCAGGATCCAAGAACGCAGGAATCGAGGAAAGATGCCGAAGGTCAGCAAACTCAGAGAGTTCGATGTAAAGCATCCAGAAGAATGGCCGTCTTACCTCTCGCAAGTGGAGAACTATCTACGAGCAAACCAAATTGCAGAGGAAGGCCTAAAAACCACCACATTGCTATGTGTGTGTGGACCAGCAACTTCAACCTAGCAGAGAATCTTTTCACGCTGACGACCATCGAAACAGTATCATTTGCAGACCTTAAAAAGAAGCTGACTGAGCATTTTCAGCCCAAGATGTCGGAGATGGCGTGGCATTTTAAATTCGACCAAAGAGTGCAGCTACCCGGAGAGACAGCTTTAGATTTTATTCAAAGGCAGGCCGCATGCCTTTGAAACTTCTCGAACTTAGAGGAATGATTAAGAGACCGGCTCGTCTGTGGCCTTCGAGACAGAACCCTCCAGCAGAGACTGTTTGCTAGACCCAATCTCACATTCTCCGAGGCACAAGACGAGGTCATGGCCAACAAAGCCGCCAGGGGTGCAGTGCTGAAAGTTCAGCCCACCAAACCTTCAAAGGTTGAAGATTCCATCTATCTTGAGGTCGCCAAATGCATCAGAGAATCGTCAGAAGATGAAGAACCCGAAATCAACAAGCTGCAAAGGCAACCAAATGCGCAAAACCGCTACAACCACCGAGAGAATGATTACAAGGCAGTTCTCTTACCTAGATGTAAGGGGTACAGAGGCAACCATCTTTGCGCCAATTACAGATTTCACTCGGCCATGTGTAGAGCTTGCAGAAGGACCGGACACATCGTAGTGGTTTGCAGAGCCCTCCAGAGAGATAGGCCACCCAAACACCAGTCGGACGAATCGACTAGGAGAGGTACTGGGGTCCAGGGTCCAGTTATTGTGGGGTTCTTCAGAAGCTGGAGAAGCGTTTTCCGCACCGGGGTTCATCACCCCTTCAAGCCTACACTCAAGCTCTTGGTAGGGCTACAAGGAGTTCCATGTAAGATGGAGTTGGACTCTGGCTCGGCAGTATCAATCATTTTGCAAGACACATTCAACTTTCTGTGTAGGTGCAGTAACAATTGGGCTAAACTAAGACCCTCAGATATCATTTTAACGGATTTTCAGAATGCTCTGGATGTAATAGTAGTAGAGGGCCAAAGAACGAGTCTTATTGGACTTGATTGGTTTGATGCTTTAGGCATTCAAATTACAGGCATTAACCGGACACAAACTGCAGACCTCATGACTGTTTGTGAAGAATACGCGGATGTTTTTGATTCAACCCTGGGGACTTACACTGGCCCGCCAAATTCTTTTAAGTTAGATCCTAATGTTGTGCCAATTAGGATTAAGCCTCACAGGGTCCCCTTTGCCCTAAAGCACAAAATCGATTCTGAAATCGATAAGCTAGTAAAACAGGGCGTATTACAGCCTGTTGATGGGGGGGAGTGGGAAACTCCTATTGTCACCCCACTGAAGTCCAACGGGGAAGTTCGCATTTGCGCTGATTATAAATGCACAATAAATAAGGTCCTTTAGGAACATGCTTACCCAGTTCCTGTAGTCAACCATATTTTAGCCTCCTTGCAAGGGGGAACCATTTTTGCTAAAGTTGATTTAGTGCAGGCATATCAGCAATTGCCGGTTGATGAGGCCACAGCAGCGGCTCAAACAATAGTAACTCAGAGAGAGGCATTCAAAGTCAAACGCTTACAGTTTGGCATCAGTGTTGCACCGGGTATTTTCCAAGGGATTATGGAACACACACTTAAGGGTATTCAGGGTGTCTGCCCTTATTTTGATGATGTTCTCATTGCCAGGGAATCCCCAGAAGTGTTGGCCAGTAGGCTCAGGGCTGTTTTGCAGAGGCTCTGTGATGCGGGCCTCAAATTGAAGAAAAACAAATGTAGCATTGGGGTCTCATCAACGGAATTCTTGGGGTTCCATATTGATGCTAATGGAATTCACCCCACTGATTCAAAAGTGAAGGCCATCAAAATGGCTCCAACGCCAAAATAAAAAGGAGAGCATTTTTTGGCCTCCTAAATTTTTATCACACATTCCTACCTCATAAAGCTGCAATAGCAGAGCCTCTCCACAGGCTGCTTGATAAAAAAAGCCCCTTGAAAATGGACTAACTTACATGAAAAAAGTTTCCAGAATCTGAAAGCCCTTCTATCAGAAAAATCCACTGTAACTTATTACATAGAGTCTAAACCTGTATGTCTTGCATGTGATGCATCTCCCTATGGGGTGGGGGCAGTCTTAAGCCACATAAAGAAAAATGGGAAACAGGTTCCTATTGCATTTTACTCTAGGACTTTATCTTCTGCTGAGCGCAATTATGCACAGATTGATAAAGATGCCTTGGCCATAGTGGCTGGAGTTAAGAAATTTCATGATTATTTATATGGCAGTGATTTCACTGTCTACACTGACCACAAACCTCGCTTGGGGTTGTTCACAACAGACAAGCAAACTCCCCACATACTATCTCCAGGAATGTTGAGATGGTCTATATTTTTGTCTGCATACAATTTTAAGTTAATTCATAAACCAGGGAAAGAAATGGGCCATGCGGATGGCCTCAGCAGACTACCACTGCCACTAATGGATCCTGATCCAGCTCCTGCTGCTAAAATATTGTCCATTCAGGACTTACCTGAGTTTCCCCTCCACACAGGGGATATTGCTGCTGAAACTGCCACAGATAAAATTCTGAGTAGAGTGTTGTCATGGGTATACACGGGCTGGTTGGAAAAAAGTCCAGGCTCTGAATTTCAAAATTATTTTGTCAGGAGACATGAGTTGTCTGCACACAAGGGCTGCATTTTATGGGGCATCACAGTCATAATTCCCACTTCACTGAGGGACAGAGTCTTACACTCTTTACATGAAGGCCATCCAGGCATTGTCAGAATGAAAGCCTTAGCGAGAAGCTACCTTTGGTGGCCTGGCCTGGATAAGGCTGTAGAGGATCAAGTTCATGGTTGCTATACATGCCAGCAATCTAAGCTTGAAATGCCTCAGGCCCCAGTTCCAGGTGCTGAGAAAACTCGTTGCAACACATGGGTTGCCTGATGTTTTAGTTTCCGATAATGGGGCTCAATTCACTGCTGCTGAGTTTCAGGCTTTTCTTAGAGCTAACCTCATCAGACATGCTACGTCTGCACCGTTTCATCCTTCTTTGAATGGACAAGCCGAATGCATGGTGAGGACAACAAAGGAGGCACTCAAGCTTATTATCACAGGTGACTGGCATCACAGATTGGCAGATTTTTTGCTTTGCCAGCATTCTACGCCCTGCACTGCTACAGGTAAAAGTCCTGCAGAGCTACGTTGGCGAAGGCGTTTGATTACTAAACTGGACAGGTTGCATCCAGACAGAGTGGCATCAGAAGCCTCTAGACCAGGGGTCAGCAACCTGAAAAAGGAAAAGAGCCACTGGGAACCGGTTCCAAAACACACACAAAAAAGTGGGAGCCGCGTGCGTGCGTCCATGCACGCGCATGCGAAAAAAACGTTTTTTCTTGCACATGCGCGGACGCGCGCGGTTGCCATTTTTTTAATGTATGATGGAACCGGTTGCGCAACGGCGATGGCCCGTTTGCAGAGCTGCCGCCTTCGTCAACCTGCAAACGTGCTGCGGCAGCTTTCCCAAAGAGCGGCGCCGCTGCCCGTTTGCACGGAGGAGCGCGCGCACCTCCGCTCGTTCGGAGAGGTGCGCGTGCACCTCTCCAAACGGGCAGCGGCACCGCTTGTTGGGAAAGCTGCCGCGGCCCGTTTGCAGAGCTGCCGCCTTCGTCAGCCTGCAAACGTGCCGCGGCAGCTTTCCCAAAGAGCGGCGCCACTGCCCGTTCACGCGGAGGTGCGCGCGCACCTCTCCAAAGGTTTGGAGAGGTGCATGCGCACCTCCACCCATTCGGAGAGGTGCGCGCGCACCTCCACCCATTCGGAGAGGTGCGCGCGCACCTCCACCCATTCGGAGAGGTGCGCACGCACCACTGCCCGTTCGAAGAGGTGCGCGTGCACCGGGCGGCTGGGAGCCGCAGGAGACGGCTCAAAGAGCCGCATGCGGCTCCGGAGCCGCGGGTTGCCGACCCGTGCTCTAGACCAAAACCCCCAAGGGGGCTGCAAATGGACAATTGGGTTTGGGCCAGAAACTATTGGCCAGGGAATTTATGAGTTCCTGGTCAAGTAAGCAAGGCATCCGGACCCCTATCTTATGAAGTGGGGTTGGAGGGAGGGCGACTGGTCAGAAGACACATCGACCAACTAAGGAAAAGGTTTCCAGAATGGTCACTAAGTGAGGACTGTGGCATAAGTCCCTCCTGAGGTCCTCAAACTGGTACCCAAGCCAGCCCACACCAGAACCACCAGGGTTTTCCCTTCTCAGCAGAAGTTGAATCTGAGGAAGAACCAGGAAGCTCGGAAGTGCAACATGAAACCCCTGACCAGGCGAGCCAGCCGAATCTTAGCAACCGCTGTGCCTACTCTGCAGAACAGACTGACTCTGGGGTGGGCCAACCTGGTGAGGCCAACCAGAGCATTTCAATCCCCCTGGACAATGGAGCACAAGGGGACAAGGGTCTACCCAGCCCACTGGGTAAGCTGGTAGACCACAAAGTGAGTGGAACTCTAAGGCGTTTCTCCAGGCCACACAAACCTCTGGCATATCTGTCAGACTATATTGTAAAATAAAGTGATGTATAATGTTGTGACAATTGTACCACTATCTACAGAAATTGGGGCATTTTGAAACTGCCTGTACTGCTTGTAAGCATGTTCATGAGACGTTGTTTAATCTCATTGTAGTCCTTACTGCATTGGCAAGCTGTTTAGCCATTGTTTAATCTCATTGTAGTCCCTACTACAATAGCACGTCTGTAAAGGTCACCTAATGTCATTGTAGCCACCTTGAATTTATAGCATATTTAATTATTATTTTTGTTATTATTTTATTATGGTTGTTGGGAGTGATTCATAAGTCTTGACTGCTGTTAAGCTTATTAAGGGGTATTATAGCCTGATCTTAGGAGGGAGGGGTGTTATGTATTGAGCTTGTGGTATTACACCACGTGCATTGCTGGAGAGCTAACGGCTCTCCAGCATCCCAGACAGGCCGTCTCCGGTCCTGCAATTGATCATCCCCAGGCGGCAAGTGTGGGTTCAAGCCTATTGGCTGCCACCTTAGGGCTAGGCTATATATTGTGGCTGGGTGTGGCCCAAGCTCACGTACAGTTGCAGCAAGAATAAAAGAATGAGTTCCTCTGTACTCAGCCTTGTGTCATCATTCCTGCTGACCAGAGCTCACGACGTAACATCTAGTTTAATGAAAAGAAGGACTAGGGGTCATGACAGGGAGCTGGGAGGCTTTTACAAAAAAAAGAGGGGCAATCCTATTTTCCAAAGCACCTGAAGGCAGGACAAGAAGCAATAGATGGAAACTAATCAGGGAGAGAACCAATCTAGAGCTAAAGAGAAATTTCCTGACATTGAGAACACTTACCCAGTGGAACAGCTTTGCCTTGAGAAGTTGTAGATACTCAAACATTGGAGATTTCTCAGAAAAGACTGGACAGCCATTTTGTCTGGAATGGTATAGAATCTCTTGCTTGAGCAAGGAGTTGAACTAGAAGACCTCCAATGTCCTTTTCAACTCTGTTATTCTGAATTCCTATGAAAGTGTATATTTTGAAAGACACCAGCCAATACACACAAGTACTTGTTATGTTACAACCATAATGGAGCCCTCCCATCATGGTTGTAACTCATGACAATCATAAAATATTATTTTTATGAACTATTTGAGGTAGTCATTAAGGGAACACCAAAGTTGTTGGGAAACCATTAGCTAATGGCTTTCTATGGTATGGGTTTGACAAAAACTGGAAGTACATACCAGTTTTCAGCAAAACTGTTTTAAAATGTGATCACATGACCATGGGATGCTGCAAACGGCCTTAAGTGTGGCCTGGTTGCTGAGTGGCTGAAGTGTGGTCATGTGACCGCACCTGGTGTGTGTGTGTCTGTGTGTGTGTGTGTGTGTGTGTGAACTTTGAATCCAAGTCATAAATATTCACCCAGGTAGGTCCATCAGAATTTCAAACTATTGCTAAGCCATAGTCATAAATTTAGGACTATCTACACTTACTGGGCCTGACAAATCTGGATTGTAAACTTCCATGTAAACATTAGATGGCAACATGGAAAACCAGAAAAGTCTTTGCTGCTATCTAGTGATTCCCTGTAGTTGTCGGGCACAAAGAAACAGGATTATACATTAAGCTGCTGTTCAGAACCAGTAGATTCAGCCAAGATGATGGCTAATTATATCTAACATTTGGAAGTAAATGGAATCCACTGAGCAATCAGTTTTCATTTGTTATGCTCAGAGGCCTATTCTAGGAAACTTTCCCTTCCTCCTTCCCTCTATAAAACAGTAAGGTTTGGCCTTATTTCAACATGAATTTATACTAATATGATAGTAACAGCCCTAATAGTAATAATAATTGATATGCAAGTAAAAGGGGCACTTAAGCCTACATAGTAAGACTAGCCTTTCTTTATCAGTCCTGCTATTAGCAACAGTAATAACAGTGGTAATCAGAGAAGCATTTACAAATGTGAAATAGGAACAGAAAGTGAGGCCTGAACTATGTAGTGAGATTATGATTATTTTTAACTGCTTGAATTAGAAATAGAAGAAGTAATATTAGGGAGTCAAAATGGGATTCATGGTCGCTGTGGTAGATTAGCAGTAACAATAGATAAACCCAGTTGATTTGATGTCCTATCAAGTGGCATTTCTAAAAAACACTTTGGTTTCCCAGCTCTAAACCACACAGGTAAGATGAGCAGGAGATAGAAAAATAACAACAGGCTTCCTTCCTAGACTTGCTCTGTCTAACAGTGAATTTATGAATCATCCAATATATCACCATAAAGCCAGACAATAGTATAATAAAGCTGTTCAATCATCATCCACACAATGGAAACCACAAAGCTCACATCCAATACTGGCAGAGATGTAGATTAAGAAATAAAATATATGCCAGAGATAAATAATGTCATGACTCACCCAAGCATACGGGAAAGTGGGAGCATATTTCTGCTCTACCAATTCTTGCTTGGAATGCTGAGGTGCAATGATTAAAGTCCAAGAGCTTTTGGGAACCCACAAAAACTCTTCTGTATTTGCTTTTTAAATTTTAACATGTGAAAAGGAGGAAATTATTAATGAATGGTTTTAAAACAATGTACTCAAGTCTATGGAAAGGAAGAAGGAAGGAAGGAAGGAAGGAAGGAAGGAAGGAAGGAAGGAAGGAAGGAAGGAAGGAAGGAAGGAAGGAAGGAAGGAAGGGAGGGAGGGAGGGAGGGAGGGAGGGAGGGAGGGAGGGAGGGAGGGAAAGAAAGAAAGAAAGAAAGAAAGAAAGAAAGAAAGAAAGAAAGAAAGAAAGAAAGAAAGAAAGAAAGAAAGAAAGAAAGAAAGAAAGAGGAAGGAAGGAAGGAAGGAAGGAAGGAAGGAAGGAAGGAAGGAAGGAAGGAAGGAAGGAAGGGAGGGAGGGAGGGAGGGAGGGAGGGAGGGAGGGAGGGAGGGAGGGAAAGAAAGAAAGAAAGAAAGAAAGAAAGAAAGAAAGAAAGAAAGAAAGAAAGAAAGAAAGAAAGAAAGAAAGAAAGAAAGAAAGAGGAAGGAAGGAAGGGAGGGAGGGAGGGAAAGAAAGAAAGAAAGAAAGAAAGAAAGAAAGAAAGAAAGAAAGAAAGAAAGAAAGAAAGAAAGAGGAAGGAAGGAAGGAAGGAAGGAAGGAAGGAAGGAAGGAAGGAAGGAAGGAAGGAAGGAAGGAAGGAAGGAAGGAAGGAAGGAAGGAAGGAAGCCAAAACTACTGGGGCAATTGAGAATCAAAATATTTTCTCCTGGCTTACTGTATTACTGTACTGTATTACTGAAACTGAGAAAGCCAGATAATTGTAGAGTTAAGTCAAAACCCCACCAAGCCAGCCAACTGGAAAGAAAATAAGAAGATAAAGTAAAAGAGTGCCTGGAAAAATAACACCACAGCCACTACTATCTGGCTAACTAATTAAAAGAAACCCATTGATAGAATGGAGTTCTTCTGGTGCAAACATCATGATATTTCACCTAGGAGTGGAAACAGAGCATTTTGTATTTTCCCAAATGGCAGTCACTGACCTACATAGCAAAACTGTGGGTTTCCAGACTGAATGCTAAAGAGGTACGAGAGAGTTAGGATTTTATGTGAATGAAATCAAAGTATAATTGTGGCTAATTCTTTTTATTGCGCTTTTTCTTTGTATTTTTGAACTACTTTTAATTCAGGTAAATAACTGAAATATATGAAGGGAAGTGGAGAAAGGATTCTGGAGGTATACAGCTGCATCTTCATTTTTCTTGTTTCCACTCTCCACAAAGCAATACAACTTCAGTGTCCTTGAGCAAAGATTTGGACACTTTGCCTTGTTGTATTTGTTTAGGTTCTCTGCAGTTTAGCTTTGGATAGTTGTGGGTCAAGCTGACTATATGCATAGGAGCATTTTGTGATTGTCTGGAGTTTTGTCGCCCAGAGATAGTAGATGCTTAGTACTTGCCAGAGAAGTTAAACTGTCTTTTTCTGTCTCTAAAACAACTTTGATGTTGTTCAGGTGGTAGAAAGTATCAGGCTTCTAAAGCCATAATAAACTAAATTGGGCGTTCTCTTTCTCTCACTCCCTTTCTTTTCCTGTTCATGTTACTTTAGTAGATGTTTTCATACCATTTTAATTTCTCCTCTTGAAATGAACACATTTCAACTCTCCCACTTTTTACAAATTTAGTTAACCAGAAAGTTGCATTGGATCCAATGTTCTGAAACAAAATTTGGAGGTAGTTGTATTTAATTGGGTTCTGTCATTTCAGAGGTTTACAGGTTCATTCATCACAGCTACCTGGTGTTTCTCCAACCCCCCAAAAGAAGTCTCTAGGACAACTTGCTGGGGACAGCTCGGTGTGGCCAGCTCACTGCTCCCAGTTCACCACCCACAAATCGCCTCTTGCCAATTCACATCCACTAAGCTGCCACAGGACAATTCCACATGGCCAACTCAATGCAGGGACAAATCAATGCACATGGCCAGAGGGAGAGCTGGGTAGCTGAGTGAGCAGGTCAGCAGAGTGCATCAGGGAAGAGGCAGCAGCAGCTGGGGGCTTCCCATTTTCACAGCCCCCACTGCTGCTGCCATCATGCTGGGCTCTAAGCACAAGAGGCTGGGGACGGTGGTGGAAGCAGTCAAGATGAGTGGTGGGGAGGCGGAGGCTGGGGATTTAGCATTTTTGCATCCACCACCACCATGGCTGTTACATTGGGCTCCAAGCCCAGTGCAGCTGTGGCAGCAGCAGTGGTGGCTCCGAGCCGGATGCAGATCGGCATCTGGATCGATGGCATCAGTGATTGGCATTTGAGTGTGGACCAGCATCCATGCTGGGTTTGGAGGCACCACCACCACTGCCTCCTCACCACCCATCCTGATGCACTTTGTACTCTGTCCATCTGCTTGCCGGCCCACCTGGCTCTCCCTCCAGCCACCCATGGTGAGTTGTCCCTACGGCGAGTTGGTCATGTGGAATTGTCCGAAAGCAGCTTGGTAGCTGTGAGTTGGCAGTAGCAAGCTGGCAGCAGTGAACTGACTGCCATGAGTTGTTCCATTTCATCAAAAGAGACCATTTTATTCCCTGACCAAGAAAAATAAAATAAGTGTTCGGTATAGAAATCCAAGGGAAATACAAGCAAATGACAACTGTAGGGAGAAACTTCAGTTGCAGCTGTGAAGAAAGTGGAACTGTCCACCTAGGGAGAAAGTAGTTGGAGTGTGACATGATTGAGGGTTGCCACTGTCATATTTGTGATTCCCAAAATGAGGTTAGATGAATGAATTATTCTGTTTGGGTTGAATGGTGTATTACACCTTGTTCTCCACTTGTGGATATGGTCATTTTAAAGGTGTAGGTCATTTCAGTGACTTTATATTATTACATACATTTTCTTGGCAATTGAATGGAAGTAATTCACTATTTATTTATTTATTTATTTATTTATTTATTTATTTATTTATTTATTTATTTATTTATTTATTTATTTATTACTTTCCATTCTAGCTTTTAGCCTGGGATTTCCAAGTGACTGCCCATAAAGGTGTTAAACAAGCCTGACCTTGCTTAGCTTTTCTGAGATCAGTCAAGGTGAGCTAGTTAAGTGGTGGAGGGATGATATTGTTTAAAAAATTAATGAATGCTGGATGGTAACTCTGTAAGACTGTGTCATAATGATTGCATCAGTAGAAGAATCTAATAAATGAACACTAATAATTCTCAATAATTTTGCAAGCATGTTATGATATAAATAATGTCTGTAAGCACTGAAAACCTTGGCAAAATAAGACATCTCCACTTTGCCAAATTCATGTGACACACCACCACAAGGAAACAATCTGTCAATACTGACAGTCACACACACACACACACACACACACACACACACACACACACAAAGAGAGAGAGAGAGAGAGAGTCTTCTCACCCTTCTGGGTGTCTGTATGTCCTTCAATCTTGGGTTCTCTAACAGAGGCCTGGAAGTGTGAGGGCTCTGCTCAGTACCTTAGCTGTTCCTAGCACTGCATTCTTCTGGACAGGAATCTGATATCTTTTGGAGCCACTCTCTCAGCTTAGGAATCACAGCCCCAAGTGCTCCTACCACTACTAAAACCACTTTGACCTTTACTTTTTCTATGCTTTCCAGTTTCTCTTTTAGACCCTTGTAATTCTCCAACTTCTCATATCCTTCTTCCTGATATTACAGTTCCTTGGCACCACTACATCTATCATCTATTGCTGTCTTCTAGTCCTTGTCAAATACCACAATGTCTTGTTGATTCACTAGTACCTTTCCGTCTGTCTGGATCTGGAAGTCCCCAGGATCTTATCTTTCTTATTCTTTATAATCTTTTTTGAGATCTCCCATCTAGACTTAGGAGGGACTAGCCAATATTTTGTGCAGATGTTCCTGTATGCAATGCCAGATGCTACGTTGTGCCATTTAGTGTATGCTGTTCCTGCTTATACCCTGGTAATATGTGTTGGACTGTTTCTGAGGACTCTCTGCATAGTCTACACCTTGGATACTACCAGTACCAAATGAAAGAGGAAGTTCACAGCAGTTCACAACTATTTGACAACATTGCACAGGACATCTATAGTAGGCCCCATTAGTATCTAGGCTTAAGGGAAAAGCCAGATCTTTTTATCTTCTGGAATTTAACTAACTTGCTCATGACATTGTCATGCAGAAGTTTGTCAAATGCTTTGCTGGAATCAATATAAGAAAATAAAAGGATGCCTGCTGGATCAGCTAATATCCCATCATGTCTAACATCCTATATTGCATACAGGTGAAACTTGAAAAATTAGAACATTGTGCAAAAGTTCATTTATTTCAGTAATGCAACTTAAAAGGGGAAACTAATATATGAAATAGACTCATTACATGCAAAGCAAGATAGCTCAAGCCATGATTTGTCATAATTGTGATGATTATGGCATACAGCTCATGAAAACCCCAAATCCACAATCTCAGAAAATTAGAATATTGTGAAAAGGTGCAATATTCTAGGCTCAAAGTGTCCCACTCTAATCAGCTAATTAAGCCATAACACCTGCAAAGGGTTCCTGAGCCTTTAAATGGTCTCTCAGTCTGGTTCAGTAGGAATCACAATCATGGGGAAGACTGCTGACCTGACAGTTGTGCAGAAAACCATCATTGACACCCTCCATAAGGAGGGAAAGTCTCAAAAGGTAATTGCAAAAGAAGTTGGATGTTCCCCAAGTGCTGTATCAAAGCACATTAATAGAAAGTTATGTGGAAGGGAAAAGTGTGGAAGAAAAAGGTGCACAAGCAGCAGGGATGACCGCAGCCTGGAGAGGATTGTCAGGAAAAGGCCATTCAAAAGTGTTGGGGACTTTCACAAGGAGTAGACTGAGGCTGGAGTCAGTGCATCAAGAGCCACCACACACAGACGGATCCTGGACATGGGCTTCAAATGTCGTATTCCTCTTGTCAAGCTGCTCCTAAACAACAAACAATGTCAGAAGCGTCTTACCTGGGCTAAAGAAAAGCAGACCTGGTCTGTTGCTCAGTGGTCCAAAGTCCTCTTTTCTGATGAGAGCAACTTTTGCATCTCATTTGGAAACCAAGGACCCAGAGTCTGGAGGAAGAATGGAGAGGCACACACTGCAAGATGCTTGAAGTCCAGTGTGAAGTTTCCACAGTCTGTGTTGATTTGGGGAACCATGTCATCTGCTGGAGTTGGTCCACTGTGCTTCATTAAGTCCAGGGTCAACACAGCCATCTACCAAGAGATTTTGGAGCACTTCATGCTTCCTTCCGCAGAAAAGCTTTATGGGGATGCAGACTTCATTTTCCTGCAGGACTTGGCACCTGCCCACACTGCCAAAAGTACCAAAACCTGGTTTAATGACCGTGGGATTACTGTGCTTGATTGGCCAGCAAACTCGCCTGACCTGAACCCCATAGAGAATCTATGGGGCATTGCCAAGAGAAAGATGAGAGACATGAGACCGAACAATGCAGAAGAGCTGAAGGCCGCTATTGAAGCTTCCTGGTCTTCCATAACACCTCAGCAGTGCCACAGGCTGATAGCTTCCATACCACGCTGCATTGAGGCAGTAATTGCTGCAAAAGGGGCCCAAGCCAAGTACTGAGTACATATGCATGCTTATACTTTTCAGAGGTCCGATATTGTTCTATGTACACTCCTTGTTTTATTGATTGTATGTAATATTCTAATTTTCTGAGATTGTGGATTTGGGGTTTTCATGATCTGTACGCCATAATCATCACAATTATGACAAATCATAATTGAACTATCTTACTTTGCATGTAATGAACCTATATCATATATTAGTTTCCCCTTTTAAGTTGCATTACTGAAATAAATGAACTTTTGCACAATATTCTAATTTTTTGAGTTTCACCTGTATTTGTCAAACAGATGCATACTGGTAAAATGCAAACATGGAGAAAAGGCAACTATCCTGATAGATATTAACAACAGAATGATGAAAAAAGAATCAGACATATAATTAAGTAAATGTTAGCAAAATCCATTAACATGCCATTCAGGCATATATGATAGCAAAGCATATGACAAAGCATGACCATATCTCCCCATACATCAAAAGAAAACAAGTGGAGTGTCAGGGTTCACTTGAAGGCCTACAATTGCAGATCTTCATATACCTCAATTAGAGAAGAGAGTCAAACATGTAGTGACAGAGCCCCCAATTATATTTTATTCTATCTAGTTTTTTCTCATATAAGCTTTCTTAATGCTTTCTTTAAACACAGGGCTGTATTTGGGGGAATTCTCAGAGTTGCTATCCATCATATCTAGAAGTTCTTTTCCGCTTCTTTGACTATATTTTGTTAGGCTTAAATGTTTTGTTGAATGGATTATTGCAAAGAAAGCTAGTAATACAGAAAGGTTATTGCAAAAAAGCAAGTCCAATTATTTATCAGAAAATGGCTGATAAATATGGATATTTGAAATTATTTCCTTTTAGCAAAATATGACCACATGTTCATAGCCAACTCTGAGTCAAAACATGTACACTTAGTGTATTAATCACAGGCTTTAGAGATATGTCAACTGGACCAGAAACTTTTAATCACAAGGATGTGAGGAGCAGAAAGTACATTTCTTCAGAACATAAAACAATATTGTGACTCTTTGTACAAAGTAAGGGAAAAACAAATCCCTTATCCTTTCCTTTGTCTCTTTCTTATTTTTGATTTCCCCTTTCTGTTTTGAGCAATGGCACTTTCTAATTTAAAAACCTGGGGCCAAGGATGTAACCCATTAGGAAGTTTTACATTTCAGCTGCATCCCTCGAGAGAAAGGAGGAAAACAAATGAGAAATGTTTTATTGTTATGACTATCATATCCTATTGTTCAGCAGAACATTAGCTTATACAGTGCATTTTGAAGAAACACTATTAAGTAATCAGATGTAAAATATGAGTGCAATTATAAAATATTAAGCACTTGGCTAATGTAATTCTTTGAATAAAATACGCCAGTATTGTGAAACATCGGTTGCTAAGGGAATAAAATACACATTTTGGTTTCATTAACCTGATTTTCAGTTCCTTTAGAAATGGTATGGAATAGCAAAATAAAGTTGTAATGACTGTATTATAACTTTTAAAATGGAAGCAAAGCTAGTTTTCTCATTTCATATAATTCTTCTTCCATGATTCTAAGAAAAAGTAAAGGAAAAAAAGGAACAAAAATGTTTTTGCATGTAAAAAGCATGCTAGAAAATGAACACAGTTCTGCAATATGTTCTAGCCTTATTAGTTTCAGGAAGCTCGTTGCAGACCATGTAGCTATTAATGTTCAAATATAACCAAAATATTCTTATTAGTTAGTTAAGTAGAGTTGGACTATATTACTCCTTGGATGCGGAACTACTAGGAAACTTCAAGGACTATGCCAGTGTTTCTCAACTGGGGTGATTTTAAGATATGTGAATTTCAACTTCCAAAATTTTGCAGCCAGCAAAGCTACCAAGATTATGAAATACTGTACAGTGCTATAATGGGAAGTTGATATAAATAGCTAGAAAAGAATTTTTTTTTTAATTTTAATTCCATTTATATCCCGCCCTTCTCCGAAGACTCAGGGCGGCTTACAAGCTTAGCAGTAGCCTTCATTCTATGTATATGCCTGCTTATTAGGGCTTTCATACACCCCCCAAATGGCATTATTACAAAGTCAGCTTAATTGCCCCCAACAATCTGGGTCCTCATTTTACCTACCTCGGAAGGATGGAAGGCTGAGTCAACCTTGAGCCTGGTGGGATGCGAACCTGCACTAATTGCAGGCAGCTGGTGTTACTTAAGGAGGCATTAGCCTATATAGGTAGTCCTTGACCTATGAGCATACTTGAGCCTGAATTATAGTTGTAAGTCACTGATGTTGTTAAGTAGGTCACCATGTGACCACACCTGATTTTATCACCTTAAGAGCCATGGTGGCGCAGTGGTTATGACTGCTGACAGTTCAAGCCTCACTGGCTCAAGGTTGACTTATCCTTCCATCCATCAGTAAAATGAGAACCCAGATTGTTGGGGGCAATAGGCTGACTCTGTAAACCACTTAGAGAGGGCTATAAAGCACTGTGAAGTGGTATATAAGTCTAAGTGCTATTGCTATTGCTTTTGTGGAGGTCATTAAATAAACATGGCAGTTGTTAAGGAAATCTATTTTCTCCAATGGGCAGTTTTTGCTGGAAAACTCTTTCTGCCTCTTCTAGGAAGCCAGAAGTAGATATTGGAAATTGGCAAAAAATTGTCAAAAAACATGATAATATGACTGCAGGGCACTACAAACAGCCGTAAAAGTGAGCAACTTGACAAATGCCCAAAATACAGTCATGTGGTCGCTGGTACGCATGGCCATCAAAACTTCAAAACTGGGTCATTAAAATCTTTTTGTGGGGGTGTGCTGTCATAACTTCAAGCAATTAGTTGATCATTAAACAGGATTGATGCAGAATGCTTCATTATTATTGCTAGGAAATCTGCATGTGTTCTGTTCAGGGAGGGATTAGGAATCAATTTGTCCTTAAAGGAAACTTTCCATTTAGTTCTGTCAATGCAGGTGTAGATGAGCTTTCTTCTGTACAGAAATGTCCAGCAGTCCCAACATATCTTAAGGAAGGGGAGGGTGATTCAAAAGCACTGGAACATGTGTTGGAAGTAAGCTTCCAAAACCATGGCCATGAGGAGTGAAAGTGGTGTGGTCCTTGGTGTTCTCTGAGTTTGGTAGTTTTCTTACAGATGTTTCTTTGTCAAAGTAGATAACATCATCAGTGCTGTGAAAAAGGCTCACCAATGAGACTGCTGTGAGAGGCTCACCATTTCACACAACCAGTGACCATGTTGGCATGATTCAGATAGCAAGCACTTGTTCAATAGTAGGCAAACATTTGAACATTTCCCTGAGTTCTCTTTTCCCTCCACATACCACTAGGCTGTGATTTCTCACCATTTCGATTCCTTTAGAATTCCCCGAGCTCCCGATCATTTGTGGAAATAAAAGTCATACTGGAGACCATTGCTTGTTTTTTTTAATAACAATTGATTGTTAAAAGAAAGGAAACCTAATGTCAAAGGCTGGGGAAATCAGGAAATTCAGACAGTTCAAATGACTGCAAAGATTTATTGCAAGGTCAAGCTCTCTATAAAATCTGAGCTACTAATGGTCAAGGGGAATGAATAGGAATTAAGAGGCATTCAAGGTGGACTGGACTTAGATCTCTTGTGGGTGTACAGGGACTTGTGACTTATAAGGCATTTGACTCCTCCCTTGGATTCAGCTTGGTCATCTCCTATACCTTAAACTGTAGTGGTCATCAATTGGATGTCCCAAGCTTCAAGTGAGGGGAACAAAGTTCTTCTCACTATTCTCTCTACAAAGTCATCTTTACTCATACATTTGGGTGAACATGTGCATATTGAGACAGATTTAGATGTCACAATCCCCCCCACAGTCATGTTCTTTGCTTGTCACGTAACTTCCTGTTGAATTGGCTCATATGAGGGATTTCTTCTATCCAGCCTCAATCCCTGTTGAACATTGTATGAAAATGATCACCTGAAAATAATTTTCTTCTTCCTCATTTCTATTTCCTTTGTATAACCTGTGATGTGGATCCCATGTTTCTGGCCTGTGATGGAGGCTCTCAGCATCCATCCTAAAGTCATGGGAGAAAGTTCTCTCAATCACTGTTGACAAATATTAAACAAGAAGAGTGAAAACAGGAAACATTCATTGCTTTGAGCTAACTTTTTTAGGTGGTACAATACTATATTCAGCTCATTCTTTCCTTCCAGCATGCTCCCGGCTTTCATTTCTAATACAAAGCCTCAAATTTGCTACCCTTTGCAAAATATTGGCTAGCCAAAGGGCACAAACTGGGTCTGTTCCTTCTGCAGAAAAGGCAAGTCTAATTTTACACTGAAATATATTGAAAGATATGGAGTAAGAAAAAAGGTCACCCAATATTATTAAGAGCTGGCTGGGGCAAAGATAATGAAGGAGAGACAAAAAAGACAACGGGGTCTTTTCTTGAAGCAGACAGTAAGACAGGAAAGGGCTGCTTTTGAAAAAAGGGGAAAGAAGCCACTTTCCAATATTTATTTTCATTTTTATGTCACTTGTAGCAGAAATAATGTTTTCCTCTAATGAATTACCCTGCATCCAATAACCAGGCTTTTCACCTATGCCCACACATTACTTCATCTCAATCTGGGCATTGTTTTCCTTAGAAAAAATGTGCTTGGGGATGGTATCACTTGTGGCCTTTGGTCCATTTATGTCTCAGTCACATCATTGATGATGAAACCATCTTGTGACAAATGTGTATACGTGAAGCAATTCTTTGGAAGTTTGCACAGTATATCTTTTGGATACACTACAAGACAAGCACTTATATATCAGACAAATGGAGCAGGCAGTTATGTGAGATCCTAGCTTTATGATCTATAAAGTTAAATGATGAGTACAGAATTTGAATACATTAATTCATGTTGCCTATGAACCAAATGGTCAGGATGATGGAGACTATGCAGTGGAAGGATTTTAAAAGGAGAATGAGTTAAAGCCATGAAAGATTAGACCATCAATGGCTATTAATTCTGAAGGCTGCTAAAACCCAAGTATCATATTTTAATAAAGAGGTCCTAGAAAATGATAGTGGAATATATTATCATCTCCCAGACCAGGTTTGTAAGTTTTACAAGTTTGCCATTGTGTGATCTACAAGTTGGATAAAACAATCCTTTAGCTTGATTCAACAGAGTATCAACATCCAGCTCAAGAATCCAAATAAAACTCCAGGTTCATTCCCTCTCCAAAATCTTATTGTTTATACACTGCATGTAATGTTGAAGCAAAACTAACTTTGAGGATCCCACACCAGTTCATAGACTTAAACAATAATTTTCCCAATCAAAACCCCAATTACATAGTTCATATAAACAAGTTCACTTTGTTATGGGAACGTCTGCTTGAAATCCGCACCTGTTATGGTGTCCTTGGAAAAAGTTCCAGGCTCTCAAGGTCTTCAGCGGAATCGTAGAAGTTTCGTTTCTCCATCTAACCCACTCAAAAGTAACACCTCCCCCCTTACTCTAAAGGCAAGTTGAAATGCAGAGGCACATAGCTGCCAAAGTTTCAACCTCAACACAGAGTCTTTTTTGTTTTGTATGGCCTGTTCTTATAACTAGATAACTATAAGAACTATGATGTTCTCATATTCCGATCTCTTTTGTCATTTGAAACTGAAAAGGTCCAATTTTTGTTTTCATTGTCATTGCCATGTATTCTGAAAGCCAGGAAAGTGTACAGAGTAGTCTGGCTACCAGCCAAGTGTGTCACTGAACGCCCAGTTATAGAAAGATATATAAAGCACCCCACAAAAATGGTTTCGAACTACCATGAACCACCGTGTCAGCAATGGACAATCCTGAATAGGATTTGCACCACACCCCGCACTGTATAAATGGGGCATGGTATTGTCTCCTCAGAGTGACTGCAGGGTCCCACATCAAACTGTAGATCCCATTGTGACCGGCTGTAAGCTGAGTGCATATACTGGTCCAGTATCTGATATTTTTTTTCATATAAACGATGCTGAGTTCAGTGGTTAGGTGGCCTAGACATTGGAATTTGAACATAGATTTTTTTTTAACATTTATATTCTATTGGATTCTACTAATCTAGTTGAAAAGTTAATTTATATTGATAGTCCATATATGATATGCTACATTATAAATAAATAAATAAATAAATAAATAAATAAATAAATAAATAAATAAATAAATAAATAAATAAATAAATGGATAAGTAAGTAAGTAAGTAAGTAAGTAAGTAAGAAGTAAGTAAGTAAACAAATAATGTTCTTATAACTAAAAACTTCTACACAAACTCCAGATCTATAAATGACAGCAAAACAGGCAGTCACTTTGCATAACTCATTGCTTCATTCATTTGCTCTCCATTGCTGCAAACAAGCCTTTGGTTTTACAAATAGCTATTACTATAGTGGCAGTTGCCTAAATCAGTGTCATATGAAGAAGAAAGAAGAAAGTTGTTGTTGTTTTTTTTAACATGTGAAGACCTCTCCAAATTTTCAAAGAAACCTACCTATTATTGGGGGCAGAGTTACACGATCCACAGCAATGATGTTTGCTTGAATACAGACATCTCTAAAAAGAGCTTCATTTATTGCAAAGCTCCAGTTTCTCTTCCAGGCAAATGCCAAACCTTCTGCATACTCCTTTGTGGAATACATGGTTAACCCTTGGATTACATCAGAAGACGTGATGACCACTAAGTTGGAAGGCTTCAAAAAGGAACTGAATACATTCAAAGCAGGTCTTTGGAGGGTTATTACTGACTTAACAATTCAATCTTATCTCCAATTTAGGGCACCCTGCATTCAAATGCTAGCTTCTGAGGAAGATTGGTATGACAGCAAGTGTCTCTCCACCTTTTGTGTGTCATCTGACATTTAGTAGGTCTGCATGAAAAACAGTTGCTTACTTGGTGCCCACTTGATATCACAGCACCCCACCAGCATTCCATGGCATTCACTTGCCTCTGCTCTGCGTGGAAGCCACCCTCTACTTGCAACGTATTTCCAACTTCACTATTGACTTTGTGAGAAGCCAGCAGGAAATCACAGGATGTGGTCATGTGAGTTCTTGCTTAATGATGGCAATTAGGCATGCTGGGATTGCTGCCCCTGTGATGTGGTCACATGGCATTACACTGCACAACCACATCACTTAACAGCAGAAATTCTGATCATCGTAATTGTCACAGCAATCTGAGGAGTACCTGTAATAATATCTAACTGTATAAAATTAACATAATTTGAAATTAATTGACATTTGAAATTCATTAGTGCAATATTAATATAGCACTGATTTCATGTGGACTCATGGTGGTTTACAGATGTCCACAAAAGTACAGTCATATAATCCTCCATTAAAAAGTTATGAATCAATTTTTGTTTATTTGTTCTGAGTATACCTATTTATTAACTGGTCTGGTTTTTGGGTTGCAGATGGTTTTCTTCCTGCTCTACAATGGCCCCATATGTTTTTGATATTAAATATTGTGCATCACTGCCATAGATGCTAGAATGAAACACATGAAGACAAAAACAGGGGTATTTTTGTGAGGATAATCACTCGTTCATTGAGCAGGAAAAGATGGTACATTGGTGAGTGATGAATTCTGTCTTAGGTTTTGTCTTCTTTTTCAAAACTGATTTTGTATATAACTCCTTCCCATACTTTAAGTTGAATCATTTGCCTTGGTATAGGAGGTTGTCTCTCAGATAATAAAAACATAATCCACATACAATCACAAAAGAATAAGCCATGCTGAGTCAAAACCCACTAATCAGACTTCATCTACAATCTTGTCTATTCACAACACTTAAAAGACAACAAATGCATTGTGTAGAATGAAGATATTGTTTTTACACCAAGTTTTATTGGGCAATCTGGATTTCTTGTTGAAAGGGTTGGTGAAAGTGCTGGATAGTTTTCAGATGAATCAAAGAGTGAAGTATATTTCTGGATTTCAAAGCTAGAAGCAAATTCATTTCCTATGGTGTTAACAAAGGCATCTTTTTTTTTAAAAAAAACTATTAAATACCTAAAGAATATCAGATAAATAAACCAAAATGCCTATGTTGAGTAGAAGAAAAATGTCCAAATCACTAAACGTGTGCAAGATTTGGGGTTTGCCAGAATTCATCATCTGGTAAGATGATAAATAATGCAAGAAGGTTGGTGTAGAGAAAGAAAATAAGGATCACATGCAAAACTGTGTGCTATATAGACTACAGATGAAGGATGGGAAAGAGTTGCAGACTTCCACATTAGATTTTGTCAAATGTGAGAATGATGTTGAACTGGTAGGATGAAATAAACAATGGTAGTTTACCCATTTCTGAAAATATATACAGTATTATATTGTTCTGATTAACCAGCCAAATTGTAAAACATTGACTGTAAATCAGAGGAACATTTATGTCTCCCTATGTATGAATCAAGGGACGCGGTGGCTCAGTGGGTTAGGACGCTGAGCTTGTCAATCAGAAGGTCGGCAGTTTGGCGGGTCGAATCCCGAGTGCCACGTAGCAGAGTGAGCGCCTGTTACTCATCCCAGCTTCTGCCAACCTAGCAGTTCGAAAGCACGTAAAAATGCAAGTAGAAAAATAGGGACCACTACGGTGGGAAGGTAACAGCGCTCCGTGCGCCTTTGGCGTCTAGTCATGCCGGCCACATGACCACGGAGACGTCCTCGGACAAGCGCTGGCTCTTCAGCTTTGAAACGGAGATGAGCACCGGCCCCTAGAGTCGGAAACGACTAGCATGCATGTGCGGGGGAACCTTTACCTTTACCTTATGTATGAATCAGAGGAGAAGGAGGAAGAAGAAGAATCCTGTCAAATAAAACATCAGCCTACAGTAGTATATTTATTTTCAATAATGTTCTCAGATTGTTTTAAAAATAAAAATGTCAGAGGGTAGAAGCCTAATGATTGGCTACTTATTGGCTACTTATTGATAGGAATATTCTGGGGGATTAGATGATTGGTAGAGAACAACATATTTTCATGAATATTTAATAACTGGCCAATCCTGTTCCAAGTCATTTTGAGAGAACCACCTTGAAATATTCTCATTATGCCAAAGTATAATATTGGTTTGAAGTTATCATTTATAAGATAAGTTTTATCTACCTTTGTTTCAAGGCCTAACATGGAAGTCTTGAAATAACCTGGTTAAAGGGCTTTCTAAACATTTTATATCAACAGAATTGACTGCATTGTGGTTAGTCCCAATTCTAATTTCTAATTAACTCCTCAGAACCTTGAAAGTAGCTTCCATTCGGGGTCGATGGTAAATTAAATTGAAGAACAATTCATTTACCCAAGATATGTTCAACCTGGGCATGCCCCTCATTCAAGAGATTTGCCACTGGTTAATATGTTTGAAAAAGATTCATCATTAACTTTTGTGGAAAAATTATAGAGAAAAAAGGGATGCTTGTAGTACATTTACTAATCAGGGATCTGAATGTTTCTTCTTTGACAAAAAGAAATTGTGACAGGGTGAACTTTGAAAGCTGTTGATTTCTGCTACTAAAGCCTGATAATTTGTCATCTTCTAATGCTAAAGCAGCATTGCATAAAGATCATCGGATTTATTTATTTATTTACAATGAGACTTGTATGCCGCCCTATCTCCCGAAGGACTCAGGGCAGCTAACAACAATAAAATACAGTAAATACAAATATTAAAAAAGAATTAAATTATGTCAAAGTCCCACTAAAACCAATAAAAACATTTAAAATCATAATTAAAACCCCATTATCATCAGTCCAGGTCGGCCTGTTGGAAAAGATATGTCTTAAGGTCACGATGAAAGGACCAAAGGTCTGGGGCCATCCGGAGCTCCAGGGGAAGCTGATTCCACAAAGTAGGTGCCCCAACAGAGAAGGCCCTCCCCCTGGGGGTCGCCAGCCGACATTGTCTGGCCGATGGCACCCTGAGGAGGCCCTCTCTGTGCAAGCGCACAGGGCGATGGGAAATCGTTCCTGGCAGCAGACGGAGGGCAACCGGTAACCAATGCAGCTCACGTAGGAGGGGTGTAATATGGGAGTATCAGGATGCTCCCATCACAACCCGCGCGGCCGCAAAAATCTACTTTGCAGATTTGACTACATTCAGCACTTTGGGTTGGAAGACTGTGTAAGATGGAAAATGCAAATCTGTGGAGAAAGATAAGACCTGACAGGTCCTTGGGAATCTCTTTGATGCCAGCTAGAATGAAGACAGAGTGTAATGCAGAAGAGTGTTCCCTGCCGCAAGCTTTCCATCTGAGTGAAAGTCCATACACTTGGAGGAGGAAAATACAGTGACATGATTCTTTTTAGTTTTTGTCCTACAAAACTGATATTTGTGTGATGAAGAGAACCAGGCATCCATGATCACTGTTATGTATTATGGCATTCATTATAGGGGATAGCCATTTTGGCAGCTTGAGAAGCACTGATTCCGAAAATCATTTTAAGAACATGAAGAAACACATCTCTCCATACCTTGTTTGATCTTGAAAAATTAAGAAAACATCAGATATATTAGTACTTAGATGGGACACCTTCAGTATATTTGAAGAATATAGGGAGGAGGAGGAGGAGGAGGAGGAGGAGGAGGAGGAGGAGGAGGAGGAGGAGGAGGAGGAGGAGGAGGAAATAAGGGCAAAAATATTTGCCTCCATATTTTTGCTAAAAAAAACCCTATATGTACATGTAGACATCACAAATTGAGTTCAGCTCAATGAACCTGTGTTCAATGTCTTTTGTGTTGTTATCTGTTCAGAAAAAAGAATGGCAAGTTTTCAAAAATTTCTTCCTATTCAGTCTGAATCACTAATAACTTTAAGATAATTGCTGTTGGGTAGAGGAGTGGAATATCTGAAGAAACGAAGTCTTAAAATGTAAACATGTGTAAGCATGTAGTCCATTCAGATGTTTGCAATCTACACATCCCATAATGAGCAATGTTCTTTCATTTAGTCATTCATTAAGCAGGAATTAGAAAAAAGGCTTTAAAATAGTGGGGAAAACTGTTACATAGACTGGTTCATCTATGTGTTAGGAAAATATGTAACACTTTATCCAATGAAAGGATTTTTTAAAAATTTGTTCTAGTGTTTCTATTTAATCATTCTCTTTACAGAAGTCTGAACTTCATACATCTCTTATCCCATCCTACATTCAACATCTGTCAAGAATAAAATCTTCACATACTGGAAACAATTTTTTGTTGTAATAGAATAGCCATTCTCTGAACACATGGAATGAAGCAAATGTTACACATGACCTTATGATTCAGTCAGCATTTTGAAAGTTTTCTAACACAAGGAAATGATGTCCTGAGATTTTCAAACGTTTATGATTTCCAAATGATGTGAACACCGATTTAAAAAAATACACCCAACCCTATAACTGGTGACATACCACTGACCTTAAATAGACCTATATTTTTTTTTTCTGATTTTGTAGGCTGTGCTGTATTTTGTTTTTCATTCACTACCTATATGTAACATTAATATCATATAAACCTGATATTCCTGTATCATAAAATCTTTGTTTTGTTGAACTATGTGTAGTTTAGATTTGCAATACATTAGATTATGGAAAAAAATAATTAAAATGAGTAAGATAGGTTTCTCTCAACAAGGGGAATCCAGAGATTTTATCTTTTTTGGCTTTTTTTGTAGACTATCACATCAAGCTATTCTATTGATTGAGCACATATGGGGCCTCGAACTGTTTTTAATTCACCTGTGTTAGGATTTAATGCATTGTACAGACTCAGTTATAGTGCCATCTCAGTTCTGCAGTAGTGCTCAATAAATCTAGCATTGGATTTGCTCATGTAAAACTGACCTGCAAAGTTAAAACTTTATTGGAGGACTTAACGGGGTCCCCAGAGAACAGTCATTTTTGCAAGCTCTCTTTGGGAGATATGTTAGAAGATGCAATTAGTACAAAATATGCTAATCAGAGTTCTGGCGGCCATTTCCTTTCAGGTTTCCAGGGAAGATGTAGATCTTCTACATCTTTCCTGGAAGGGCTGCAATGGCTACTCTTTGTTCCTAGAGATATTGTTTGAAGTTACTTTTAACCTTAGATATTTCAGGCAATGATTTCTGTCCAGGAAATCTTAAGGATACATACTGGCCAGCTTATACTGCAAGGCACAATGAAAGTGTTCTCTTCCATATTTTAACCTTGGTGATAGGTTTTCTGATGGGATGTAGATGAGAGAGCAACCTTGGGGTCTGTTTGCTTTAGGGGCCCCTTTTCTCAAAACATGACATTGTTCAGAAAATTCTCCAGCTTAAGCAATAGTTTATCCAATAGACATTTTGTCTGCTGTATTTTTCTTCGTTGCTTTTGTTGTTCATTCTACCAAATAGAGATGTTATTGCCGATAGATGCCTGGCATGTTGTGAAAGAATGGGACCACATCAGGAACACAAGTACAGTATCATAATATTTGTTTATCTGCTGCTAAAATGCTTCCCATTGTTATAGCTTTCAGGGCCCCTTAGCATCCATTTCTGAAATAGTGTAGTAAAATGGCCATTTTTAGCTGTGTGTCAGCCTTTCAAGGTCAGCCAGGTTAAGAAACAGACTCCGCAAGGATTACTGTATTGTTGTAAGGTAGAATAGGAGAATCTTGAAAACGTCATAAAGTTTCCTTCTGCTCCCTCTTATAGTAAAAGGAATCAAATAAGGGTTTTCTTTAGTTTCTTTCTCACCTTTCTTTCCTTTCCAGGGCTAAATAGATATTTCACTAACCATTCTTGTACCCTCTACGTTTTTTATAAATAAATAAATAAATATTTATTTAACCAAGGGCTCCAGAAAATATGTACAGGTCTGGGTGGGGTAAGAGAGGAAACACAATGGAGTTTCCTCTTCTACTCAGGAATTCCCTCAATATTGTTGCTTTCCTCTTGCAGTAGGAAACTGGCAATCCATTTCCTGTCTTGTACAATAAATTGTCCACCCACTGTACACATCAGCCATTTCCAATCTTTGGGTTCAGTGGCATGCTCAAAGAGCAGGAAGCAAACAGCTCCGTTGTGCATACACCTTATGGTTCCATGGAGGAAATCCCAAAATCAGGTAGCCCAGGGAAGTTGGAGGAGAGAGAGACTCATTGGGACTATAAGAGAAATTCAGATATATCTCTGAGAGAGAATCCAATGAGGACTTTTAAATACAGGTGTACAAGCTGCACTTGTTTCATTTTGTTTGGCTCAAAAGCCAACCATGGTTGGATCTCCTTAATACTTGGGTGGTGTGGTGAAACCCATACCACTGGGAATAAGGAGACTGTAGATTAGACTCAGAAGTCAAAAAGCATCCCTGAAAAAAGCAATGACAATCTGCTTCCATAAATACACCCACAACAGTGTCCCAAAGTTCATCTGAAAAGAAATACCATAATCACATGAACTTGCATTGTTAAAGTAGGATGCAATCATGGCTCCTCAGAAATATATCTCCAGGGTCCTACTCTCTGATGTTTAGATTGGTAACTTCATTTCAGTGGTTGACCATGGTTTGAATACAAGTTCATTGTATCCTACAAGTCATCATACTTGCAAGTCATTTGGGCAGAGGAGCCATTGTAATGCGGTAGTTAGAATGCAGTACTGCAAGCAAACTTTGCTCACTGCCTGGAGTTTGATCCTGACCAGCTCAAGGTTGACTCAGCTTTCCATCCTTCTTAGGTCAGTAAAATGAGGATCCAGATTGTTGGGGACAATATGCTAACACTGTAAAGTTTTCAGAGAGCATTGTAAAGCACTATGAAGTGGTATATAAGTCTAAATGCTATTGCTATTATTATTTGGAACTCCTTCATACAGTTTTTATGAAGTTTTATCAGTTTTATTTTGACTCTTTTATTTATTATTGTAAGCCCACCTAGTTATCTAAACTTGATAAATAATAAATAAATAAATACAATTCCAGATTAAAATCATACCCCAAACAATTGAAACCCTTAAGCTAGTGCCAGACTATTCTGATGCTAAATTCATCAGTGAGGATTTGGATTTTGCATTGTGGCCACTCTGTAATAAATAAAAATGAAATTTCTCCCCCTATGAAAAAAATGTATGTCAATTTCATTATTCTTTATCTGCATGTATCTATTCCCCTCCTCTCCTTCCCTCCCTTCCTCTCCCCCTCCTCTTTCTCCTTTTTCTTTGAACATTGATTCCTTCATCAGTCAATCCTGTAGCCCTGAAGCTATTCACTGTAGCAGAGAAGAAGCTATCCCACTGTGAAGATTCTGCTGTTGAATGATAAAGGTACTGTAACATAATGTGAACTGCATTTCTAAATAGTAGGCTACTAAGTAAATAAGAAATAGCATTGCTCTCCCATGCAGAGTTCTCCCTCAGTACACACAAGCTTAACTTTCCCCATACGTATGTAGGATTTCAGAAGTGCTATAGGTTAAAATGGTGGAAAATGTGACCCAGATATCATGTGTGTGGGCTGTGGGTGGATGTGCCAGTCATACAATTACTTAAGCATTGCCCATGGATTTGACTAAATCAATGCACCTCATATGATGCCAAAAATGTGAATTGAGATTTCAAGGCAACTAGCCAAGACTCAAAAAATCATAAAATAACAGGTGCATACAAAGAAATTAAATAGTATTAGAAATCATTATGATCATAGCTGATTGTATCCCAATAAATCTAAATTATTAATCTAAGTCTCTCAGGAAAGAATTCCAAAACCATAATACCACTTCAGTATAGACCCTGTCTGGTGTTACCCATCTACCTAACTTCTCTGTGTGATTAATCATTAAACTGGACTTCTGATACAGTCCTTGCACTGATGACCATTTTACCATCCTAACAGCCACAAGATCAAAATTCTGATGCTTGGCAAGCAGTATGTTTGTATGTATGTATTCACAATGGTTGCAGTGTTCCTATGATCGCTGTTTGTGAGCTTCTCAGTCAGCTTCAGACAAACTACATCAATGGGGTAAACTGGATTTACCTAACAAATCCAGTTATTTGCTTAACAAGTGTGGCAAAAATGGTTGTAAAATCAGGCATGACTCACTTAATAATTTCCTTGCTTAGAATAGAAATTCTGGTTCCAATTGCAGTCATAACTCAAGGACTATTTGTAATAATCATAAATAATGGAAAGTTCATGCAGACAGAGGCATATTTTTAATGCTCTGGTTCTAAACTAACTATGGCTTTATAGGAAAGAAAGAAGAAGAATCATCACTTATCCAATAAGACATTACCCTAATACTGTGTATTGTAACGGAAAGACACTCCAAAAGAGCAAAATTTAACAGCAGTACTCTTTGTTTATTAGGAATCCCATCCCAAACACAAATAAGAAGAGAATGTAATGTCAGTGTAGAAAGTCTTTGCCATTTAGAACAGCAATAAAACACCTCAGCTAGGAGATCTATAGAAAGATTCGCAGTAGTTTGCCAAGCCTCCATTGATTAAAATATTGGTAGAAATGTGTAAAAATGTCCATCAATTTCCAGCTAAATGTCGGGGAAGAAAAACTGTAAATGTAAAAGTGGACTTCAGTGATGAGAAACTGAGTGAAAACAGCTCCGAGGGATTTATGCATCTTTGCTTTTGACAAAGAGATTGTTCCAGGAAAAACCTGTTTCAAAGCATCTTTAGCCTGATCACTTAATTGCCTCTCATATGGCTCAAAATAAAGGCACATTCATGACATGATCCTTTTGGCATAGGCTGGCTCTCATAATCTGTAATTTTCCACTTGGTCTTCCTGTCATGCTTACTTACTGCTAAGCAGTGTTTTTTTTTTTTTGTAAAAGAAAAAGGTGCCGGAACTCACACATGTCATAGAACCCGCCTTGCCTACCCTACAAGGTTCCATCCAAAAAAGGTGCTGGAACTCCGTTCTGAGCATTCTATGAGAAAAAAAGTCCTGCTGCTAAGGATTATCAGATTAAAAAAGAAAAGTTGAAGGAAACGAAGAACTGCCAAAGGTCAATTTGTAGCAATGTTTCTATAAGTTCTCAGCCATGAAATAGGTAATGGAGCTTTTAAAGCTAAAGTGGAAAATTGTTCAAAGCTTGTGCTCTTGAAAGAATTTCCTCAGCTTTATTCATTCTGGGCAGCCTGATCCTGCCCCTGTTTACTCCAAAATGAAGAATTGCTGCAGGCTATCAGGACCCTCAGATCTTCCCACAAATATCTCCCACATCTTTCACTCTTGTGATCACAGAAGTTTCTGCCTTTCAGGATAGATAGGATATGCAGCTATCCAACAGGGCTGATGTTATTATCACTGGGCAAAAATGAAACCACTTCTTCTAATGCTGGGAAAAATAAGCAGGATATTTGGTCAAGTTTCACTCCTACTGATCACCCATCTTATAGACATTGCTGTAAGTAATTCCTCAGCATGTGCACTGAGAGCTGACTGGGAAGGCTGATTCTAAAGGAACCACAAAGCCAATTCATGTTTAGAGTGACCACTAAAGGGTGGCCATAGGACCCAACTGCCAACCAAAGATGGTCAGTATAATTACTGCTGATCAAAGGATGTCCAGGAATGAACACATGAATGAGTATCAGAAGAGAAGTGAAGATGGTGGAAACTTCTCACACTTCAAACCATGATTCCTTTCAGAAATCTTTGATGCTTCTTGGTTGTTTTCTTATAAACATTTCATTATCCAACTAGGTAACATCATCAGTGCTAGTAGGGAGAGGGGTTTTGTCTCTTTTTATATACTACTGGCTTTCCTGTAAGTGTTGGTGGGGATGTTATTTTCTCCTTGATAGCTCCTTGTTGCTTACTATTGTTTACTCTTTAATTGTTTGACTAAGTTGGTAGTTCCTTGATTGGGATATTAATTACTGCTTGATTGTTGATCTGGTATTATTTCTGGTGTTAACTGTCTATGTCATGATTCTTTTCTTATTTCAGGGTTCTGCTTCTCCTTTTTCTTCCTATACACTTAATATTTAGACATATAAAGAGACAATGGAAAAGAAGAAGAAAGAGATGAGAAGAAACTTGCTTTGAGAAAAGAATAAGCAAGTCTTTGAAGAGTTAGTAGCTACATCTCATCCTTCTACCTTTCTGCATTACTAAAGAAGTACTTCTATTGATATCATATATCAGAAGGGATGTAGCCAAAATTATTCATTTTGTCTTTGCTTGGGAGAATGTTTAACATTAACAGAGGTATAGAATCCAGATCACGTGAAGTATTAATACCACTTTACAATGCCTTGGTAAGGCCACACCTGGAATACTGCATCCAGTTTTGGCCACCACAATGTAAAAAAGATGTTGAGACTCTAGAAAGAGTACAGAGAAGAGCAAAAAAAATGATTAGGGGACTGGAGGCTAAAATGATTAGGGGACTGGAGGCTAAAACATATAAGGAACGGCTGCTGGAATTGGGTATGTCTAGTTTAACGAAGAGAAGGACGAGGGGGGGGGACATGATAGCAGTGTTCCAATATCTCAGGGGCTGCTACAAAGAAGAGGGAGTCAAGCTATTCTCCAAAGCACCTGAAGGCAGGACAAGAAGCAATGGATGGAAACTAGTCAAGGAGAGAAGCAACCTGGAACTAAGAAGAAACTTCCTGACAGAACAATTAACCAGTGGAACAACCTGCCTCCAGAAGTGGTGAATGCGCCAACACTGGAAGTTTTAAGAAGAGACTGGACAGCCATTTGTCTGAAAATGTATAGGTTTTCCTGCGTGAGCAGGGGGTTGGATTAGATGAACTCCAAGCTCCCTTCTGACATTATTATTATTATTATTATTATTATTATTATTATTATTATTATTATTATTGTTGTTGTTGTTGTTGTTGTTGTTGTTGTTGTTGTTGTTGTTTTGTTGTTGTTGTTGTTGTTGTTGTTGTATAAAACATTTATTCATAAAACATGAAACTCAGTCAACTGAACACTCAAACTGACTGGCACTAATGGTTGACACAGGCTGCTGCCAGCATCCTAGGTATCAACCAGGTATCTCCTTAAAATGTAAAATGTTCCGAGTAGTGCAGTTTTTTGTAGCTTTGCTGGAGTTATTGCAGGAAGCTGCAATTTTTTGATGTGTTTTGTAAAGTTTTTGGACATAGTTCCCAGTGCCCTGATGACAATGGGTATCACTGTTACACATTTCATTCATAATTGCGCAGTTTCAATGGCCAGGTTGCGGTATTTTGAAATTTTTTCCAGTTCTTTTTCTTCAACTTTGGCATCTCCTGGTACAGCGATATCAATCAACTGTACACTTTGGTTCTCTACAACTGTGATATCTGGCATGTTGTGTTCCAAATGGCGATCTGTCTGTATTCAGAAGTCCCACAAGATCTTCACCCTCTCATTCTCAACAACTTTTTCCACCCTATGTTCCCACAACTTTTCGGACACAGGCAAGTCGTATTTTTTACACAATGCCCAGTGGATTAGTTTAGCAACTCGGTCATGTCTAGCTTTGTAATCAGTTTGCACAATTTTGCTGCAGTCACATATTAAATGTGAAACAGTTTCAACTTTGTTGTTGCAAAGTAGGCAATTTGGATTGTCTGTAGATTTTTGTATCTTCGCTTTCATGGCATTAGTTTGTAGTGCTTGTTCTTGAGCAGCCAGTATTAAGCCTTCCGTTTCTTTCTTGATGGTTCCCATCTTAAACCATGCCCATGTCAAGTTGTTATCACATTTTCCTTCAATTTTTTTCAAATGTTGTCCATGCAAAGCTTTGGTTTTCCATCTATTTAATCTATCATCCAGCCATTTTTCCTTATATTCTGCCTTTGTTTCTGTTATTTTTATAATGCTCTCTGTTTTCACAGTCTGCAGCAATTTTTCTGTACTTTGATTTACATAGTCATTCAAACTTTGTTTTTCTTCTTCTACAGTTTGGTGGATTTGCACTAGCCCTCTGCCCCCTATACTTCTTGGCAGGTACAATCTGTCAATGTCACTTCATGGATGTAGAGCGAGGTGCATATTCAAAAGTTTACGTGTTTTCCAGTCTAGGTATTCCAATTCAGCCAAAGTCCAGTTGATAATTCCAGCTGGGTAGCATATCACTGGAACTGCCCAGCATTCAGCTTTGATTTTAGTATTTTGTGGACTCTCCTGATGTATTCCTTTTGTGTTGACTCTGACTTTTCCATTCAAGATATTATCTGCTTCCAATATTCCTAGGTATTTGTAACCATCATCCTTTGCTAGTGCTTTCATAATACTTCCATTTCCCAGTTCTATTCCTTCTATTTTTCCTATTTTTCCTCACTACATGGATGATATAGCACATTTTCCAAGTCCAAAGTCAAATTCTGATGTCGCTGCTAAACAGTTGAACTGTGTTGAGTGTTATTCAAGTTCAGTGTGGCTTTTCGCATACAGTTTTAAACCATCCATGAATAGTAGATGGTTTATCTTGCCATACTGCCTTGAGATGTGGTAGCCCAGTTTTGTGTTTCGTGATATTATTGTCAATGGAATTAATGCGATGTTGAACAGTAGTGGTGAAAGTGAGTCCCCTTGGAAGATTCCTCGTCTGATGTTGATTTCACCAATGTTCTCCCCATTTGCTGTTAGAACTGTTTTCTATTTTTGCATATTTGCTTACAAAAATGTACAGATCTTTTTGCTGATTCCAAAGTTTTCCAAACACGCATTAATCCAACTGTGGGGTAAGGAGTCAAATGCTTTCTTGTAATCAATCCATGCCATATTTAAATTTGTTTTTTGTTGTTTTGCATTTTTAAGTACCATTTTGTCAATGAGCAACTGATCTTTTGTTCCTCTTGATTTTTTATAATTTCCTTTTTGTTTTGCGGGATACAAATTGTTTTCCATCAGATGATTGAATATTGAATTTGCCAGTATTCTTGTAAGAAGTTTGAACATTGTTGGCAGACATGTAATTGGGCGGTAGTTGCTTGGTTCTGTGCTCTTTCCAGGGTCTTTCATTATCAAGTATGTTCGACCAGCTGTTAACCATTCTTCACTTGTGGCATTTTGAAGTATTTCATCAAACTGAGTGGCCATGCAGTGATGGAGGCTGGTGAGGTGTTTCAACCAGTATCCATGCAGCTCGTCCAAGCCAGGTGCACTCCAGTTCTTGACCTTCTTTACTTGTTTTGCAACCATATCAGTGGTTATTACAATATTCTCCATTTTGTTTTGTGTTGCTTGTTTTTGGATATCTTTGATCCAGGAGGCAGTTCTATTATGTTCCACTGGGTTTTCCCACAATTCTTTCCAAAACCTTAAGTTTTTTTCTTTACATGGTAGAACAGTAGTTTGGACTTTATTTTCATCAAGTGACTGATAGAACAGGTGCTGGTTTCTTCTGAACTGGACATTTTCATGATATTGTTTTATTCGTCCTTCCTATCTCTCAAAGGGCACCTGCCCTTTGGAATGATTTACCTGTGGAACTCTGGACCGCCCCCAATCTGCATTCATTTCGCCGGGACCTGAAAACCTGGCTTTTTGATCTATCAGGCCTGGACTGAAGGGGTTTTAGCTTTTTAAATATTGTTTTAATTGTTGGGCTTAATTAATTTAATTTATTTTAATTTTATATTATCTTTTATATTGTATTTTATGCTGCCCTGTAAACCGCCCTGAGTCCTTCGGGAATAGGGCGGTATAGAAATCTAATTAAATAAATAAAATAAAATAAAATAAATTTTCTTTGCTGTTGCTATTACACGCTGGTATAGGTTTTCCATGATTTCTGTTATTGTTTTTTCCTCCAAGTTATATTTTTTGTATAAACTGTTTTTCAGCTTTTCGCTCTTTCAGGTATTTCAATTTGCTGACATCTCCTCAAAGTATTTTTATTTTATTTTCAAATTGAATTTTCCACTTTGGTGTTTCAGTGGTTTTTTTTTGGGGGGGGGCATTTTATAACCCAATTCTGCAGTTATAACGGCGGCTGTACTGTACGTTAGTTGGTTTGTTTCATAAAGTGTGCTGAATGGGATGGAAGTTAAAATGTTGTTCACAGCATTTAGTAAATCTTTCACTCATTTGCTATGCACTTCACAGATGGCAGGCAGTCTTTTTCTTTCTGTGTTTTCTTAGATGTGGTTTTCAATCTTTTCTTTCAGCATTTTCACTAGATTACTTAGCTCTACACTTTCGAGTTGTTGCACAGGGGAGTCTTCATCCTGTGTGGCAGCTTCTTCCACTGGTTGGTCAGTTTGTTGGTCAGTTTGTTGAGGTATTGGAACAATTTCTTCAGCCTGTTCATCATCATTGGTGGTTGTTTTCTTTTTACCCAATGTTCCTAGATGTTGAATTTCCACATCTGTAAAAACTTTATTACGGATGATGAAACGTTTTTGATCCATTAATCGTTGTTCGGTTACGTCACTTTCTGGGTGCTTTTCCTTCCACAGTTGCATCATTCTTTTTTGAAATCCCCTGGCTGTGGGTTCTGCTTGGTAGTAGGATTGGATGATTTCTCGATTTTCTTCAGTTGTCCAGGTTTTGCGCTTTGTTGCAGTCACTTTACAGTTGTATGCTCTGGTTCCCCAGCAGTAACAACTGAGCCCTGTAGCCCAGTTTTTGGCAGATGTCCAGGAGCCATAGCATCTGACGCGGTCCTTGTTGACCCAGGCGATGACCGATCCGGTATGGATTTTTTTTATTTCTTCTCATCATTGGTGATGGGAGGTGCCTTGGTTGATTCATGGTGGCTAAGGCATTACCAATCAGAAGACCAGTAATCCCATAACCATGGGGACCGCACCTGATAGCCGTCCAGGTCCAGCCACGTGATGATGATGATGATGATTAGAGAACAAGGATGGAGCTAGTTAGTTAGCCCTTTTGCTACCAAAAGTATGATCATAGGACATTAGAGGACCATTAATAGTCCATGAATTATCTATCTATGGGGGGGCAGGAATAAGAAGTTTTGGTTTAGCAGATAAGGCACCAGAATAGAAAGTGGGAGTCTGTGAATTCTAGTCCTGCCTTAGTCCTGAAAGTCAGGTCAATGACTTTGAGCCATACACACTTTCTTTCAGCCCAACTCATTTCACAGAATAGTTGTAGGGAATGTAGGAGAAGGAAGTATTGGAAATAATAATAATAATAATAATAATAATAATAATAATAATAATAATAATAATAATAATAATAATAATAATAATACCACCTCCAAGGTCCCTTCCAACTTTACTATTATGATTATGATTATATGTTCACCACTTTGAGTTATTTATAAAAATAATAAAGGCAGGATACAAATAATAGATAGATAGATAGATAGATAGATAGATAGATAGATAGATAGATAGATAGATAGATAGATAGATAGATAGTAGCAATTAGAGTTATAGTTCTACTTTAGAACAAACCTTTTTTTAAAAAAAATACACTTGGAAAAAAAGTACTGAAGAGTAGGGTGATGTCTAAGCTTCCTTTCCTGGTGCTTCTCTTTTCCCTTTTTGGTCAATCTTCCTACAGGCTTCCTATAAATATTGTATTAAATTAAAAAGGAAATATGCTATAAGAATCAAGGTGTTGTATTAGAGCTGGAGAGAACCAGGATCAAGTCTGCCTATGGACATGGAAGTTTTTGAAGGAAAACATGGGAGAAGAAAGCACTACCTAAACCAGCTTGTAATAAGCTAGAAAAAAACATTATAAGTGAATAATTATAATTATTCATAATTATGAATAGTTAAAATAAAACAGTATTACTATTTTGTGTCATTCATCCCTAATCCTCTTTGTGCACTCAGAATTGCTTCAAGAAATTTAATGGAGCAATTCTTACTTTGAGAACTGAGGAAAGGGAGAAAAGTATGACAGGCTTTAGCCAATATTTGCATGCAGCAAATATTCAGAACATTATGTTCTAGCCAAATCTGCAATAGCAGATAAAATGCAGAAGTCCAAAGGAGTACTAACACTTCTCCATGCAAACAGTTCTCGGTTTGGGTGCGGCTGGCTTCTGTAACCACTGAGTGTAGCAAAGACTTTTCCTGCCTCCAAATAAACAGATTATAATCCAGATCAGCGGAACTACATTTTCAGTTTATTACTTGGGTTGATTTACGATTTTTTTTTCCAATCCTCTAGAAGTGTTAGACCAGGAATCCCAGAATTCCAAGTGCAGATTTCAGGAATTGTAGCTCTTGAACAAAGAGGTGTCCAGGAAATAGCTGACAGTTTCAGGAACATCTGTCTGTCTGTCTGTCTATTTGTGTATGTATGCATGTATGTATGTATGTATGTATGTATGTATGTATGTATGTATGTATTTGGTTGATATGCAGACATCTGTGAACCAGACATCCCTTTCTCCCTCCTTCTTTATCTCTCTCTTTTTTTTAAAAAAAGGATACTTTGCCATTTTGTTTTCAAGTGAACAAAGCAAAAATAAGTTCAAAGGGTCTGATAAAAGTCAAACACAGCATGATGCTATTCTGGTAAAATAGTACAGCACCAGATAGAGGAGAGTCTTAGCAATATTTAAAAGAAGAAAAAAGGGGACTGGTGGCAATTTATTATTTCTTTCCATGGTAGTTTTTGATTCTATTCGCTTGTTTATCTGTTAAGTCACCAACAGATGCTAGTTAACTACTTGTGGTAGTAGCATGTGGAAGGTTATCTCTTTCTCGCCCAAGAAGAAAATGCCTCTTTTTTCAGCTGCAGTCACATCACTGCCAACTTTGATTTTAAAAGTTGCAACCATCTGCTTCTTATTATGGCCACATTCCCACATAATTTACAGTACTGAGATAGCTTATGAATGAATATGGAGAGAGCGTTTGGAGGTGTATTTTTGATTCAACGTTATTTATCAATCCCAGTGGTTGCTGGAATGCTATGATAAATCTCTGGTGTGCTTTCCTCAAAATGATATTTTGTTCCATATGTTTTTAAGATCAATACGGTGCCAGGGGGAAAGCCATCCAGATCTTCAGAGTTTTGTCTGAAGTTCGGTTCAGTTTTTGCATTTTTTTTTTCATCTTAGTTATGCCTTTTCCATAGCTATAATGCTAGAGATGGTGAGAAGTGCTGATTTGGCCAACAGAGGATGAAAATGGTCCAACAGTTCAAAAAGAAACCAATTGTTTCTCTGGTTTATTTCTCTGATTCATCAGAATGTTACTTGGGAGTAAGTGCCAATCAACTTCTAATTAGTCTTGAAAAGGCTTCATTGTTAATCTCTAATTCTGCCTGGAAAGAGCCTTGTTTCCAAATAAAAACATCTGAGTGTTTGCAAGAAATTTATTTCATGAAAAGGTTGACAGAATGAAACAATCCAATTTTTATGGGGAAGAAAGAGCTTCAGCATAATTACTAGCATAGCAAGTCAGCTTCAGATTTGCAGATACATGTTAGGCTCTTTGTTCAGAGTCTCTTATAAAAAGGGTACAATCTTCATTAGATTTCTTATCTACAGGTAATCCCTGTCTTACAACCATTCATTGAATTTAAAATGGCGCTGAACAAAGTGGCTTGTGACCATTTTTCACACTTACAGCATCCCTGTGATCACATGTCCAAAATTTGGATACTTGGCAACTGGCTCATATTTATGATGGTTGCAATGTCCCTGGGACATGTGATCACTTTTTGCAACCTTCTGACAAGCAAAGTCAATGGTAAAATAAGATTCATTTAACAATTGTATTACTAATTAACAACTGCACAGATTCACTTAACAACTGTGGCAAGAAATGTCATGGGGCAAAGCTCAGGGAATAACAGTCTTGCTTAACAACAGAAATTTTGGGCTCAGTTCTGGCTGTAAATTAAGGACTAGCTATACTGTAGTCACAGATCAGTGCAAGCAGAATTTAACAGAATATCAGAGTTGAAAAGGACCTTGGAGGTCCAACCCGCTATGGCTGTTGTGGCGAACCTCTCTGTGGGCAAGTGCACCATCGTCCCAGTCCTAGGCCTTCAGCTGGGTTTTATAAAACCTTTTTGCCTTAGGCCTCCACCGCCATATGCCAAAAATGTGTCCAGGCTCTTCTTAAAAACTTTGATTGTTGGAGCATTCACAGCTTCTGGAGGCAGGTTGTTCCACTGATTAATTGTTTTAACTGTCAGGAAATTTCTCCTTAGTTCTAGGTTGCTTCTCTCTTTTGTCAGTTTCCAGCTGTTGCTTCTTCTGGTGCCTGTGGGTACTTTGGAGAATAGCTTGCCTCCCTCTTCTTTGTGGCAGCCCCTGAGATATTGGAAGACTGCTATCATGTCACCCCTCGTCCTTCTTTTCTTTAAACCAGACATACCCAATTCCAATTCCTTATATGTTTAACCTCCAGTCCACTAATCATCTTTGTTACCATTCTCTTTAATTTGTTGCAAAGATATAATAATAATAATAATAATAATAATAATAATAATAATAATAATAATAATAATAATAATGATGATGATGATGATGATGATGATGAAGAAGAAGAAGAAGAAGAAGAAGAAGAAGAAGAAGAAGAAGAAGAAGAAGAAGAAGAAGAAGAAGAAGAAGAAGAAGAAGAAGAAGAAGAAGAAGAAGAAGAAGAAGAAGAATTCCAATATTGCATGATCACTTCCCCCCAAGATTCCTGTGGCTTCAACATTTTTTATCATTTCATCTCTGTTTGTGAGAATTAAATCCAATATGGCTAATCCCCTAGTTCCCTTCTCTACTTTTTGGGAGAGAAAGTTGTCTGCTAGGTTTGTCAGGAATCTGTTTGATCTTCCACTTGGTGCAGAATTTGTCTCCCAGTTGATGTCAGGGTAATTAAAGTCCCCCATTACAATTGCGATGTGCTTCTGACATACCTTAGTTAGCTGACTAGCAAAAAGTTCATCTATTTCTTCCGCTTGGTTGGGCGGCCTATAGTATACACCTTTGGCAATGTCATTTTTTCCTCCTTTTATATTGACCCAAATGCATTCAAGTTTACAGGTTTCGTCATTGCTGTGCTCTATTTCTGTAGAGATAAAGTTATTTCTTATATATAGAGCAACTTCACCTCCTCTTTTGTTTATTGTTTCTTTTAAATAGTTTAAATGCCTCTAGCTGTGTGTACCATTTGTAGGTTTCGTCCCACCATGTTTCCATAATGGCAACAATATCATATCCGCCCTCATTTACCTGAATTTCTAGTTCACCCTGCTTACTGTTCATACTCTGTGCATTAGTGTATAGACATTTGAGTCCTTTATGACTGACCCTGTGTTTACTTGCTGCATAACGTGTGTGGTGCCTGAGTTCCCCTATTTTCTTAGATTGCCGGGGACAGTGATGTTCTGTATCAATTAACTCACTGTCCCCATTGTTTAGTTTAAATGTTCCTCCAGAAAAGCTGTGATTTTATTGCCAAGGAACTCAGTCCCTTTCTTGGATGGATGCAGACCATCTCTTTTATACATTTTTTCATTGGACCAGCTACAGACATCGTGACTAATATAACCAAAGCCTTCTCCTTTACACCACTCCTTTAGCCACATATTAAATTCTGCTATACGCTGGCCTTTTCCATTTTGCTCCTTATACACTGGTAAAACCTCTGAAAAAGTAAGCCTACAGCCTATTCTGCTAAGTTCCTGCCCCAAGCTCTGGAAATCATTCTGCACAGAGAGTACATCTTTTTGGGACAGATCATTAGTGCCAAGGTGTACAATAGCCTCCACATCACAGTCCTTGCTGGCATTCTTGATTATTTTAGAAATACGCTTCTTGTCCCTACTGGCAGTAGCACCTGGAAGACACCTGACCTCTTTCAAAACCTCTGTGTCCTTTCCTAAATTTACATCCCTTATAATTGAATCACCAACCAGAAGGTGGCTTCTCTTTTTGGATGCCTTTCTGTTCTTGCATGACTGGTGTGTAATACCAGATTCACACTTCTCCCTGTCGAAAACAAGTTTTTCATCTTGGACCACGATCCCCTGCTTATTTGAGTTATTATCACAGATACCTTTACCTGTCTCCTCAATGTCCCTATTAAGGTCAGAAAGGGCACTGTATCTGTTGTGCAGGGACACAGCGAAAGCTTTGGGTTTATGGTTCACAGATCTCACCCTGCCTGATCCCACGGTTGTCCACACTGCCCTTCTCCTGCAGGATCCTTGTGGTAGAGGGGGCTGATAGCACAGAGGCTCAAGAGAGTAGAAGGGCTGAACTGGACACCTAATTTCTGCCTGAAGAGCACAGATTACAGACCCTAGATAAATAATCTGTCCTTGTAGACTAGTGATTTGTTTACAGATAGGACAGTTTCCAAGTTTGAAAAGGGTACTGCGAAAGACAGCTGCAAAACAAGTGTTGCACTGAACTAAGCCAGACATGCTGAGATACAACAAATCTCAGATGCACTTGCCCTGAATGTACCACTGCTGTTTTTGATTTTTAGTTATATAATTCCTAAATTTACATCCTAACGGCGTGCGGGCTGCTACTTTTTTGGTGCAGCCCTTCCAAACCTTACAGGATGTAGCACTTCCCAGCAGCTCTAAACAGTTGAAATTCTGCTGAAAAGTGATGGAGATCCAATCAGGGCCCCAAATGCAGTTCAAATACAATGCAAACCAATAAGGGCTCTAGCTACTTTTTTGGTGCAGCCCTTCCAAAACTTACAGGATGTAGCACTTCCCAGCAGCTCTGAACAGTTGAAATTCTGCTGAAAAGCAATGGAGATCCAATCAGGGCCCCAAATGCAGTTCAAATACAATGCAAACCAATCAGGGCTCTAGCTACTTTTTTGGTGCAGCCCTTCCAAAACTTACAGGATGTAGCACTTCCCAGCAGCTCTGAACAGTTGAAATTCTGCTGAAAAGCGATGGAGATCCAATCAGGACCCCAAATGCAGTTCAAATACAATGCAAACCAATCAGGGCTCTAGCTACTTTTTTGGTGCAGCCCTTCCAAAACTTACAGGATGTAGCACTTCCCAGCAGCTCTGAACAGTTGAAATTCTGCTGAAAAGCGATGGAGATCCAATCAGGGCCCCAAATGCAGTTCAAATACAATGCAAACCAATCAGGGCTCTAGCTACTTTTTTGGTGCAGCCCTTCCAAAACTTACAGGATGTAGCACTTCCCAGCAGCTCTGAACAGTTGAAATTCTGCTGAAAAGCGATAGAAATCCAATCAGGGCCCCAAATGCAGTTCAAATACCAAATATACAAACTATGTTGATCTTTGATCATTATAAATACTTGAATCCCAGGTATAGACATTTTAAAATCAATTAAAATAGGGAGCCCCGGGATATAAAATAGCCTTTTTATTACTGAGCTTTCATCAACTAGCTGTTGACATCATTAGAGTAAGGGCTGAAGATAAGGAGAACCTACATGTACATGTGTGACAGTTTTAACGGTCAGGACTAGAACGTATATACAGCATGCTCACCACCCGCTCGCTCGCATTTAGTCTCAATAGTTCTGGCTTTGATGTAAAAGCCAGTCTTGGTCTGAAATTCAAAAATCCCTTCTCCCAGCTGTTCGGTGCATAAATCTCACTGCACTGTGTGCAGCCGCACGTCATTTGTTAGTGTCTTTGCAAGGTGTGCAATTGGCCTGGTCACCCTGCTCTCTCATTCCCAGCTGCCATGAGTCTGGCTTTGATGTACGAACTGGTAGATGCTCTCATGGGACATGTAAGTAGCCCGCCCGCCTCCCGCTCTTCCTCTCCCAGTTGCCATAAAGCCAGCTCCACCACACGAACTAGTCTTCACTGAGGTCTCAATGCCCTTTCACCATCAAGCTGCTGCACATGCCTATCTCGTTGTGCATGGTCGCTCCATGTCTCTGCATCAACCTCGCTCTTATTCATGTTAGCTGTCAATATCTTCATGGGATGTGTAATCAGACTGGCCATTCCTCGCTCTCTTGCACTTGGATGTCGTGAATCTGGCTCCGTTGCAAGAATCAGTTCCCGCCATGGTCTCGGTACCCTCTTGCTCTTCATTTGCTGTGTGTGGCTATCCCATCATGCTTGACCACTCTGGTTGTTGTGGTCAAATGTGGTGCTGTTTTATTGTGCAAGAATGTCAGATGTTGATGTGTTAGTCATGCAAAATATCCCAGTTGTGTTAGCACTCTGTCTCTCATTTGGATCTACAGAATTAAATTATGTTGAAACCATTTCACCTGTTGTGCTCCTATGACATCTGATGGGTAAGTAAGTCAGCACTTTCATGTTTGTATTGATCCAGTTCACTTGTTCAGATATTTTATGTTGTTGTTTCTTTTTAATGTTTGGTATGGTGGTATTAATTCAATATGTTTGTTGATTGAATGGTGATCTGATAGCCAAGCTTCTTTTAGTAGATGGCTGCCTTTAGTGAAGTCTTGGGAGATGACCTTAGCTCCAGTAAAATAAAAAGTATGGCCATGTTCAGCCATGTATGCCCATACCTGGGAATGTTGTTCCTGGCTCTTAACTGCCAATATGTGTTCATGGATTTTGGTTTTAAGACGTTTAGATGCTTCACCAATATAGTTGCACTGGCATTTGTTACAATTGATTTTATAGACAATGGATCACCTGTGGATAATAGTTCCTTAGGGTATATTACCCTGGGACATAGAGTTTGATTAGGTCTGTGTGCAATATTGATGTTGTAGGGCACAAGCATTTGTGCAGCTGCTTTAGATATCCTGTTGATGTATGGGATCGTTGTCCAGGTTGTGGTAGTTGGCAACTCACAGTGTGATCATGGCACCTGATGTTTGCAACAATGCTGGACAAAGTTGGCTGGGTAGCCATTTTGTTTGCATATATGATGGAGATATGCTTTTTCTTTGGCTTTTGCTATCTCTGTGCTGCAATGAGTGTTAACCCTTTTAAATAATGTTCTTATGCAACTGGTTTTATGTGACATAGGAAGGTTACTTTGATAGTGTAGGATCTGATCAGTATGGGTTGCCTTACGGTAGACAGTTGTTGAAAGGGTACCATTAGGATGGTGACAAACCAACACGTCTAGGAAAGGTAGGGTGTTATTACTTTCCTCTTCTGCTGTGAACTGGATGTCAGGATAAATTGAGTTGAGCTTCTGCATGAATTTAACAGTGTCACAGTGTTTAATGATAGCAAAGGTGTCATCAACATACCTGACCCCAAATCTTTCTCGGTAGTTAGACATTGCTATGCATTCAAGATCTTGTAGAACAGCTTCAGCAATGACATTTGAAATGGGAGATCCCATGGAGGTGCCCTTCACCTGCTCATATGTGGTACCTTGAAAAGTGAAATATGTTTGGAGACAAAAACCCAATAGTTGGATGCAGTCTTCCATGCTAGGTGAATTAGGGTGTTGTGGCTCTTCTTTCTGTAGTAAATTCCTTATCACGGAGATAGCTAGATTCTGGGGAATGGAGGTGAATAAAGATGTGCTGTCAAAGGAAATCATAATGTTATCATTCACCTTTACTGATTGTAATTTTGTCAGAAAATCCTCGGAGGATTTTACTGTAGTCATGGAGTCATCAATCAGGTGGTGAAGTTTTACACGTAGCCATTTTGCTAGGCCATAGGTTGGTGTACCCCTAAAGGATACAGTGGGTCATAAGGGGACTCCTACCTTATGGATTTTGGGGAGCCCATAAATGTGTGCCATGGCCATGTCCCTGGGTCAAATAGATCTGTGGTCTTCATCATGGATTCTCTTTTGTCTCCTGAGTCTGTTCATTGACCTATTGAGTCAATTGCTGAGAGATGTCATAGGATCTTTGTTAATGGTGCGGTAGGAAGTCACATCATTGAGCAAATCATAGATTTTATGATTATATTCATGTTTGTCTAAAACCACAGTGGATCTGCCCTTGTCAGCTGGAAGGATGATAATGAGCTTTCGTCAACTAGCTGTTGACATCATCAGAGTAAGGGCTGAAGATAAGGAGAACCTACATGTACACTTGTGTCACTGTTTTAATGGTTAGGACATAAACATATATACAGCATGCTCACCACCCGCTCGCTCAATAGTTCTGGCTTTGATGTAAAAGCCGGTCTCACTCTGAAATTCAAAAATTCCTCCTCCCAGCTGTTTGGTGCGTAGGTCTTGCTGCACTGCCTGCAGCTGCACACCAGTTGTTAGTGTCCTCACAAGGTGTGCAATTGGCCTGGTTGCCCCGCTCTCTCATGCCCAGCTGCCGTGAGTCTGGCTCTGATGTATGAGCCAGTAGATACTCTTGTGGGACATGTAAGTATACTATGTTGATAAATGAAAAACAAAATAAAGCTTAATACAGACTTAACATATACTGTATTTATACAACTAAATAACTTCTATAAATGAGATCCAGGATGCAGATTATATTAAGCTATAATAATTATATTTGTTCTCCTTGGTATTTTATTACTGCCTAGCTCCATCTTTCTTCTCAAATGAGGCAAAGCTCATTGAGAACAAGAACATATAAACACACTCAAATTGGAGAGGAGTATCAAGTAGGTATTGCAAGCAGTAGTCCTAGGCACTGTACACTTCAGTGTTGGACTTAGATGAAGAAGTGGAGGGAAGCCATATCAAATTTCAGTTTATAAAAAATGGAGTGGGTAGCTAATACTTAATGGAAGTAAAATTCAAACAGTTTTGATACAGTAGAAAAATAAGCTGATAGTAACAGAGCACAATTTAATAGAACTGGGTAGAAAGTTATTCCACTAGAACACAAAAATCTAATGCAAAGGTATAGGATGGCGGATATCTGGCTTGGTAATGATACTTGTAAAAATATTTATTTTATTTATTTATTAGATTATTTATCCTCCCCTTTATAAGTAACTCAAAGTGGAAAACATTTTTACTTGTTTGTTTGTTTGTTCATTCATTCATTTAATTTGTATGCCACCCATCTCTTGACTAAGTGGCTTATAATACTACAGAAACAAAATAAAGTATAGCATTAAAGCATCATAGTACCCTTTCCCTTCCCTCACAACAGCAACACAGTGAGGTAGGTTGGGCTGAGAGAGAGTGACTGGCACAAAGTCACCCAGCTGGCTTTCATGCCTAAGGCAGGACTAGAACTCACAGTCTCCTGGAGGTTGGCCTGACAGAGGCTTGTCTGTTTGATTTCTAAAGTTCCAGAGCATATTATTACTACTATTACTATTACCAT